>NW_027507748.1:2650670-2816845 GCF_037356315.1 Lithobates pipiens
TTGGGAACACCCAGGGACTGGGGACATGATTCTGGAACACCCAGGGACTGGGACATGATTCTGGGAAACACCAGGGACTGGGGACATGATTCTGGGAACGCCCAGGGACTGGGGACAATGATTCTGGGAACACCCAGGGACTGGGGACATGATTCTGGGACTCCCAGGGACTGGGGACATGATTCTGGGACTCCCAGGGACTGGGGACATGATTCTGGGAACACCCAGGGACTGGGGACATGATTCTGGGAACACCCAGGGACTGGGGACATGATTCTGGGGACTCCCAGGGACTGGGGACATGATTCTGGGAACACCCAGGGACTGGGGACATGATTCTGGGAACACCCAGGGACTGGGGACATGATTCTGGGAACGCCCAGGGACTGGGGACAATATTCTGGGAACACCCAGGGACTGGGGACATGATTCTGGGGACTCCCAGGGACTGGGGACCATGATTCTGGGGACTCCCAGGGACTGGGGACATGATTCTGGGACTCCCAGGGACTGGGGACATGATTCTGGGAACACCCAGGGACTGGGGACATGATTCTGGGAACACCCAGGGACTGGGGACATGATTCTGGGAACGCCCAGGGACTGGGGACAATATTCTGGGAACACCCAGGGACTGGGGACATGATTCTGGGGACTCCCAGGGACTGGGGACATGATTCTGGGGACTCCCAGGGACTGGGGACATGATTCTGGGAACACCCAGGGACTGGGGACATGATTCTGGGAACGCCCAGGGACTGGGGACAATATTCTGGAACACCCAGGGACTGGGACATGATTCTGGGAACACCCAGGGACTGGGGACATGATTCTGGAAACACCCAGGGACTGGGGACAATATTCTGGGAACGCCCAGGGACTGGGGACATGATTCTGGGAACGCCCAGCGACTGGGGACATGATTCTGGGAACGCCCAGGGACTGGGGACATGATTCTGGGAACACCCAGGGACTGGGGACATGATTCTGGAAACACCCAGGGACTGGGGACAATATTCTGGGAACGCCCAGGGACTGGGGACATGATTCTGGGAACGCCCAGCGACTGGGGACATGATTCTGGGAACGCCCAGGGACTGGGGACATGATTCTGGGAACTCCCAGGGACTGGGGACATGATTCTGGGAACACCCAGGGACTGGGGACATGATTCTGGGAACACCCAGGGACTGGGGACATGATTCTGGGAACGCCCAGGGACTGGGGACAATATTCTGGGAACACCCAGGGACTGGGGACATGATTCTGGGGACTCCCAGGGACTGGGGACATGATTCTGGGGACTCCCAGGGACTGGGGACATGATTCTGGGGACTCCCAGGGACTGGGGACATGATTCTGGGGACTCCCAGGGACTGGGGACATGATTCTGGGAACGCCCAGGGACTGGGGACATGATTCTGGGAACGCCCAGCGACTGGGGACATGATTCTGGGAACGCCCAGGGACTGGGGACATGATTCTGGGGACTCCCAGGGACTGGGGACATGATTCTGGGAACGCCCAGGGACTGGGGACATGATTCTGGGAACGCCCAGGGACTGGGGACATGATTCTGGGAACGCCCAGGGACTGGGGACATGATTCTGGGAACGCCCAGGGACTGGGGACGTGATTCTGGGAACGCCCAGGGACTGGGGACATGATTCTGGGAACGCCCAGGGGACAGGGGACATGATTCTGGGAACACCCAGGGACTGGGGACATGATTCTGGGAACACCCAGGGACTGGGGACATGATTCTGGGAACACCCAGGGACTGGGGACATGATTCTGGGACGCCCAGGGACTGGGGACAATATTCTGGGAACACCCAGGGACTGGGGACATGATTCTGGGGACTCCCAGGGACTGGGGACATGATTCTGGGGACTCCCAGGGACTGGGGACATGATTCTGGGAACACCCAGGGACTGGGGACATGATTCTGGGAACGCCCAGGGACTGGGGACAATATTCTGGGAACACCCAGGGACTGGGGACATGATTCTGGGAACGCCCAGGGACTGGGGACAATATTCTGGGAACGCCCAGGACTGGGGACATGATTCTGGGAACGCCCAGCGGACTGGGACATGATTCTGGGAACGCCCAGGGACTGGGGACATGATTCTGGGAACACCCAGGGACTGGGGACATGATTCTGGAAACACCCAGGGACTGGGACAATATTCTGGGAACGCCCAGGGACTGGGGACATGATTCTGGGAACGCCCAGGACTGGGGACATGATTCTGGGAACGCCCAGGGACTGGGGACATGATTCTGGGAACTCCCAGGGACTGGGGACATGATTCTGGGAACACCCAGGGACTGGGGACATGATTCTGGGAACACCCAGGGACTGGGGACATGATTCTGGGAACGCCCAGGGACTGGGGACAATATTCTGGGAACACCCAGGGACTGGGGACATGATTCTGGGACACCCAGGGACTGGGGACATGATTCTGGGGACTCCCAGGGACTGGGGACATGATTCTGGGGACTCCCAGGGACTGGGGACATGATTCTGGGGACTCCCAGGGACTGGGGACATGATTCTGGGAACGCCCAGGGACTGGGACATGATTCTGGGAACACCCAGGGACTGGGGACATGATTCTGGGGACGCCCAGGGACTGGGGACAATATTCTGGGAACACCCAGGGACTGGGGACATGATTCTGGGGACTCCCAGGGACTGGGGACATGATTCTGGGGACTCCCAGGGACTGGGGACAATATTCTGGGAACGCCCAGGGACTGGGGACATGATTCTGGGAACGCCCAGGACTGGGGACATGATTCTGGGAACGCCCAGGGACTGGGGACAATATTCTGGGAACACCCAGGGACTGGGGACATGATTCTGGGGACTCCCAGGGACTGGGGACATGATTCTGGGGACTCCCAGGGACTGGGGACATGATTCTGGGAACACCCAGGGACTGGGGACATGATTCTGGGAACACCCAGGGACTGGGGACATGATTCTGGGAACGCTCAGGGACTGGGGACAATATTCTGGGAACACCCAGGGACTGGGGACATGATTCTGGGGACTCCCAGGGACTGGGGACATGATTCTGGGAACACCCAGGGACTGGGGACATGATTCTGGGAACACCCAGGGACTGGGGACATGATTCTGGGAACGCCCAGGGACTGGGGACAATATTCTGGGAACACCCAGGGACTGGGGACATGATTCTGGGGACTCCCAGGGACTGGGGACATGATTCTGGGGACGCCCAGGGACTGGGAACAATATTCTGGGAACACCCAGGGACTGGGGACATGATTCTGGGGACTCCCAGGGACTGGGGACAATATTCTGGGAACACCCAGGGACTGGGGACATGATTCTGGGGACTCCCAGGGACTGGGACATGATTCTGGGGACTCCCAGGGACTGGGGACAATATTCTGGGAACGCCCAGGGACTGGGGACATGATTCTGGGAACGCCAGCGACTGGGGACATGATTCTGGGAACGCCCAGGGACTGGGGACATGATTCTGGGAACGCCCAGGGACTGGGGACAATATTCTGGGAACACCCAGGGACTGGGGACATGATTCTGGGGACTCCCAGGGACTGGGGACATGATTCTGGGGACTCCCAGGGACTGGGGACATGATTCTGGGAACACCCAGGGACTGGGGACATGATTCTGGGAACACCCAGGGACTGGGGACATGATTCTGGGAACGCCCAGGGACTGGGGACAATATTCTGGGAACACCCAGGGACTGGGGACATGATTCTGGGGACTCCCAGGGACTGGGGACATGATTCTGGGGACTCCCAGGGACTGGGGACATGATTCTGGGAACACCCAGGGACTGGGGACATGATTCTGGGAACACCCAGGGACTGGGGACATGATTCTGGGAACGCCCAGGGACTGGGGACAATATTCTGGGAACACCCAGGGACTGGGGACATGATTCTGGGGACTCCCAGGGACTGGGGACATGATTCTGGGAACACCCAGGGACTGGGGACATGATTCTGGGGAACACCCAGGGACTGGGGACATGATTCTGGGAACGCCCAGGGACTGGGGACAATATTCTGGGAACACCCAGGGACTGGGGACATGATTCTGGGGACTCCCAGGGACTGGGGACATGATTCTGGGGACGCCCAGGGACTGGGGACAATATTCTGGGGACTCCCAGGGACTGGGGACATGATTCTGGGGACTCCCAGGACTGGGGACATGATTCTGGGGACTCCCAGGGACTGGGGACATGATTCTGGGAACACCCAGGGACTGGGGACATGATTCTGGGGACTCCCAGGGACTGGGGACATGATTCTGGGGACTCCCAGGGACTGGGGACATGATTCTGGGAACACCCAGGGACTGGGGACATGATTCTGGGAACACCCAGGGACTGGTGACATGATTCTGGGAACGCCCAGGGACTGGGGACATTATTCTGGGAACACCCAGGGACTGGGGACATGATTCTGGGGACTCCCAGGGACTGGGGACATGATTCTGGGGACTCCCAGGGACTGGGGACATGATTCTGGGAACGCCCAGGGACTGGGGACAATATTCTGGGAACACCCAGGGACTGGGGACATGATTCTGGGGACTCCCAGGGACTGGGGACATGATTCTGGGGACTCCCAGGGACTGGGGACAATATTCTGGGAACGCCCAGGGACTGGGGACGTGATTCTGGGAACACCCAGGGACTGGGGACATGATTCTGGGAACGCCCAGGGACTGGGGACATGATTCTGGGAACGCCCAGCGACTGGGGACATGATTCTGGGAACGGCCCAGGGACTGGGGACATGATTCTGGGAACACCCAGGGACTGGGGACATGATTCTGGGAACACCCAGGGACTGGGGACATGATTCTGGGAACGCCCAGGGACTGGGGACAATATTCTGGGAACACCCAGGGACTGGGGACATGATTCTGGGGACTCCCAGGGACTGGGGACATGATTCTGGGGACGCCCAGGGACTGAGGACATGATTCTGGGAACGCCCAGGGACTGGGGACAATATTCTGGGAACCACCCAGGGGACTGGGGACATGATTCTGGGGACTCCCAGGGACTGGGGACATGATTCTGGGGACTCCCAGGGACTGGGGACATGATTCTGGGAACACCCAGGGACTGGGGACATGATTCTGGGAACACCCAGGGACTGGGGACATGATTCTGGGAACACCCAGGGACTGGGGACATGATTCTGGGAACGCCCAGGGACTGGGGACAATATTCTGGGAACACCCAGGGACTGGGGACATGATTCTGGGGACTCCCAGGGACTGGGGACATGATTCTGGGGACTCCCAGGGACTGGGGACATGATTCTGGGAACACCCAGGGACTGGGGACATGATTCTGGGAACACCCAGGGACTGGGGACATGATTCTGGGGACTCCCAGGGACTGGGGACATGATTCTGGGAACGCCCAGGGACTGGGGACATGATTCTGGGAACGCCCAGGGACTGGGGACATGATTCTGGGAACGCCCAGGGACTGGGGACATGATTCTGGGAACGCCCAGGGACTGGGGACATGATTCTGGGAACGCCCAGGGACTGGGGACATGATTCTGGGAACGCCCAGGGACTGGGGACATGATTCTGGGGACTCCCAGGGACTGGGGACATGATTCTGGGGACTCCCAGGGACTGGGGACATGATTCTGGGAACGCCCAGGGACTGGGGACATGATTCTGGGAACGCCCAGGGACTGGGGACATGATTCTGGGAACTCCCAGGGACTGGGGACATGATTCTGGGAACTCCCAGGGACTGGGGACATGATTCTGGGAACACCCAGGGACTGGGGACATGATTCTGGGAACGCCCAGGGACTGGGGACAATATTCTGGGAACACCCAGGGACTGGGGACATGATTCTGGGGACTCCCAGGGACTGGGGACATGATTCTGGGGACTCCCAGGGACTGGGGACATGATTCTGGGGACTCCCAGGGGACTGGGGACATGATTCTGGGAACACCCAGGGACTGGGGACATGATTCTGGGAACACCCAGGGACTGGGGACATGATTCTGGGAACGCCCAGGGACTGGGGACAATATTCTGGGAACACCCAGGGACTGGGGACATGATTCTGGGGACTCCCAGGGACTGGGGACATGATTCTGGGGACTCCCAGGGACTGGGGACATGATTCTGGGAACACCCAGGGACTGGGGACATGATTCTGGGAACGCCCAGGGACTGGGGACAATATTCTGGGAACACCCAGGGACTGGGGACATGATTCTGGGAACACCCAGGGACTGGGGACATGATTCTGGGAAACACCCAGGGACTGGGGACAATATTCTGGGAACGCCCAGGGACTGGGGACATGATTCTGGGAACGCCCAGCGACTGGGGACATGATTCTGGGAACGCCCAGGGACTGGGGACATGATTCTGGGAACACCCAGGGACTGGGGACATGATTCTGGAAACACCCAGGGACTGGGGACAATATTCTGGGAACGCCCAGGGACTGGGGACATGATTCTGGGAACGCCCAGCGACTGGGGACATGATTCTGGGAACGCCCAGGGACTGGGACATGATTCTGGGAACTCCCAGGGACTGGGGACATGATTCTGGGAACACCCAGGGACTGGGGACATGATTCTGGGAACACCCAGGGACTGGGGACATGATTCTGGGAACGCCCAGGGACTGGGGACAATATTCTGGGAACACCCAGGGACTGGGGACATGATTCTGGGGACTCCCAGGGACTGGGGACATGATTCTGGGGACTCCCAGGGACTGGGGACATGATTCTGGGGACTCCCAGGGACTGGGGACATGATTCTGGGGACTCCAGGGACTGGGGACATGATTCTGGGAACGCCCAGGGACTGGGGACATGATTCTGGGAACGCCCAGCGACTGGGGACATGATTCTGGGAACAGCCCAGGGACTGGGGACATGATTCTGGGGACTCCCAGGGACTGGGGACATGATTCTGGGAACGCCCAGGGACTGGGGACATGATTCTGGGAACGCCCAGGGACTGGGGACATGATTCTGGGAACGCCCAGGGACTGGGGACATGATTCTGGGGAACGCCCAGGGACTGGGGACGTGATTCTGGGAACGCCCAGGGACTGGGGACATGATTCTGGGAACGCCCAGGGACAGGGGACATGATTCTGGGAACACCCAGGGACTGGGACATGATTCTGGGAACACCCAGGGACTGGGGACATGATTCTGGGAACCCCAGGGACTGGGGACATGATTCTGGGAACGCCCAGGGACTGGGGACAATATTCTGGGAACACCCAGGGGACTGGGGACATGATTCTGGGGACTCCCAGGGACTGGGACATGATTCTGGGGACTCCCAGGGACTGGGGACATGATTCTGGGAACACCCAGGGACTGGGGACATGATTCTGGGAACGCCCAGGGACTGGGGACAATATTCTGGGAACACCCAGGGACTGGGGACATGATTCTGGGAACGCCCAGGGACTGGGGACAATATTCTGGGAACGCCCAGGGACTGGGGACATGATTCTGGGAACGCCCAGCGACTGGGGACATGATTCTGGGAACGCCCAGGGACTGGGGACATGATTCTGGGAACACCCAGGGACTGGGGACATGATTCTGGAAACACCCAGGGACTGGGGACAATATTCTGGGAACGCCCAGGGACTGGGGACATGATTCTGGGAACGCCCAGCGACTGGGGACATGATTCTGGGAACGCCCAGGGACTGGGGACATGATTCTGGGAACTCCCAGGGACTGGGGACATGATTCTGGGAACACCCAGGGACTGGGGACATGATTCTGGGAACACCCAGGGACTGGGGACATGATTCTGGGAACGCCCAGGGACTGGGGACAATATTCTGGGAACACCCAGGGACTGGGGACATGATTCTGGGGACTCCCAGGGACTGGGGACATGATTCTGGGGACTCCCAGGGACTGGGGACATGATTCTGGGGACTCCCAGGGACTGGGGACATGATTCTGGGGACTCCCAGGGACTGGGGACATGATTCTGGGAACGCCCAGGGACTGGGGACATGATTCTGGGAACACCCAGGGACTGGGGACATGATTCTGGGAACGCCCAGGGACTGGGGACAATATTCTGGGAACACCCAGGGACTGGGGACATGATTCTGGGGACTCCCAGGGACTGGGGACATGATTCTGGGGACTCCCAGGGACTGGGGACAATATTCTGGGAACGCCCAGGGACTGGGGACATGATTCTGGGAACGCCCAGCGACTGGGGACATGATTCTGGGAACGCCCAGGGACTGGGGACAATATTCTGGGAACACCCAGGGACTGGGGACATGATTCTGGGGACTCCCAGGGACTGGGGACATGATTCTGGGGACTCCCAGGGACTGGGGACATGATTCTGGGAACACCCAGGGACTGGGGACATGATTCTGGGAACACCCAGGGACTGGGGACATGATTCTGGGAACGCTCAGGGACTGGGGACAATATTCTGGGAACACCCAGGGACTGGGGACATGATTCTGGGGACTCCCAGGGACTGGGGACATGATTCTGGGAACACCCAGGGACTGGGGACATGATTCTGGGAACACCCAGGGACTGGGGACATGATTCTGGGAACGCCCAGGGACTGGGGACAATATTCTGGGAACACCCAGGGACTGGGGACATGATTCTGGGGACTCCCAGGGACTGGGGACATGATACTGGGGACGCCCAGGGACTGGGGACAATATTCTGGGAACACCCAGGGACTGGGGACATGATTCTGGGGACTCCCAGGGACTGGGGACAATATTCTGGGAACACCCAGGGACTGGGGACATGATTCTGGGGACTCCCAGGGACTGGGGACATGATTCTGGGGACTCCCAGGGACTGGGGACAATATTCTGGGAACGCCCAGGGACTGGGGACATGATTCTGGGAACGCCCAGCGACTGGGGACATGATTCTGGGAACGCCCAGGGACTGGGGACATGATTCTGGGAACGCCCAGGGACTGGGGACAATATTCTGGGAACACCCAGGGACTGGGGACATGATTCTGGGGACTCCCAGGGACTGGGGACATGATTCTGGGGACTCCCAGGGACTGGGGACATGATTCTGGGAACACCCAGGGACTGGGGACATGATTCTGGGAACACCCAGGGACTGGGGACATGATTCTGGGAACGCCCAGGGACTGGGGACAATATTCTGGGAACACCCAGGGACTGGGGACATGATTCTGGGGACTCCCAGGGACTGGGGACATGATTCTGGGGACTCCCAGGGACTGGGGACATGATTCTGGGAACACCCAGGGACTGGGGACATGATTCTGGGAACACCCAGGGACTGGGGACATGATTCTGGGAACGCCCAGGGACTGGGGACAATATTCTGGGAACACCCAGGGACTGGGGACATGATTCTGGGGACTCCCAGGGACTGGGGACATGATTCTGGGAACACCCAGGGACTGGGGACATGATTCTGGGAACACCCAGGGACTGGGGACATGATTCTGGGAACGCCCAGGGACTGGGGACAATATTCTGGGAACACCCAGGGACTGGGGACATGATTCTGGGGACTCCCAGGGACTGGGGACATGATTCTGGGGACGCCCAGGGACTGGGGACAATATTCTGGGGACTCCCAGGGACTGGGGACATGATTCTGGGGACTCCCAGGGACTGGGGACATGATTCTGGGGACTCCCAGGGACTGGGGACATGATTCTGGGAACACCCAGGGACTGGGGACATGATTCTGGGGACTCCCAGGGACTGGGGACATGATTCTGGGGACTCCCAGGGACTGGGGACATGATTCTGGGAACACCCAGGGACTGGGGACATGATTCTGGGAACACCCAGGGACTGGTGACATGATTCTGGGAACGCCCAGGGACTGGGGACAATATTCTGGGAACACCCAGGGACTGGGGACATGATTCTGGGGACTCCCAGGGACTGGGGACATGATTCTGGGGACTCCCAGGGACTGGGGACATGATTCTGGGAACGCCCAGGGACTGGGGACAATATTCTGGGAACACCCAGGGACTGGGGACATGATTCTGGGGACTCCCAGGGACTGGGGACATGATTCTGGGGACTCCCAGGGACTGGGGACAATATTCTGGGAACGCCCAGGGACTGGGGACGTGATTCTGGGAACACCCAGGGACTGGGGACATGATTCTGGGAACGCCCAGGGACTGGGGACATGATTCTGGGAACGCCCAGCGACTGGGGACATGATTCTGGGAACGCCCAGGGACTGGGGACATGATTCTGGGAACACCCAGGGACTGGGGACATGATTCTGGGAACACCCAGGGACTGGGGACATGATTCTGGGAACGCCCAGGGACTGGGGACAATATTCTGGGAACACCCAGGGACTGGGGACATGATTCTGGGGACTCCCAGGGACTGGGGACATGATTCTGGGGACGCCCAGGGACTGAGGACATGATTCTGGGAACGCCCAGGGACTGGGGACAATATTCTGGGAACACCCAGGGACTGGGGACATGATTCTGGGGACTCCCAGGGACTGGGGACATGATTCTGGGGACTCCCAGGGACTGGGGACATGATTCTGGGAACACCCAGGGACTGGGGACATGATTCTGGGAACACCCAGGGACTGGGGACATGATTCTGGGAACACCCAGGGACTGGGGACATGATTCTGGGAACGCCCAGGGACTGGGGACAATATTCTGGGAACACCCAGGGACTGGGGACATGATTCTGGGGACTCCCAGGGACTGGGGACATGATTCTGGGGACTCCCAGGGACTGGGGACATGATTCTGGGAACACCCAGGGACTGGGGACATGATTCTGGGAACACCCAGGGACTGGGGACATGATTCTGGGAACTCCCAGGGACTGGGGACATGATTCTGGGAACTCCCAGGGACTGGGGACATGATTCTGGGAACACCCAGGGACTGGGGACATGATTCTGGGAACGCCCAGGGACTGGGGACAATATTCTGGGAACACCCAGGGACTGGGGACATGATTCTGGGGACTCCCAGGGACTGGGGACATGATTCTGGGGACTCCCAGGGACTGGGGACATGATTCTGGGGACTCCCAGGGACTGGGGACATGATTCTGGGAACACCCAGGGACTGGGGACATGATTCTGGGAACACCCAGGGACTGGGGACATGATTCTGGGAACGCCCAGGGACTGGGGACAATATTCTGGGAACACCCAGGGACTGGGGACATGATTCTGGGGACTCCCAGGGACTGGGGACATGATTCTGGGGACTCCCAGGGACTGGGGACATGATTCTGGGAACACCCAGGGACTGGGGACATGATTCTGGGAACGCCCAGGGACTGGGGACAATATTCTGGGAACACCCAGGGACTGGGGACATGATTCTGGGAACACCCAGGGACTGGGGACATGATTCTGGTAAACACCCAGGGACTGGGGACAATATTCTGGGAACGCCCAGGGACTGGGGACATGATTCTGGGAACGCCCAGCGACTGGGGACATGATTCTGGGAACGCCCAGGGACTGGGGACATGATTCTGGGAACACCCAGGGACTGGGGACATGATTCTGGAAACACCCAGGGACTGGGGACAATATTCTGGGAACGCCCAGGGACTGGGGACATGATTCTGGGAACGCCCAGCGACTGGGGACATGATTCTGGGAACGCCCAGGGACTGGGGACATGATTCTGGGAACTCCCAGGGACTGGGGACATGATTCTGGAAACACCCAGGGACTGGGGACATGATTCTGGGAACACCCAGGGACTGGGGACATGATTCTGGGAACGCCCAGGGACTGGGGACAATATTCTGGGAACACCCAGGGACTGGGGACATGATTCTGGGGACTCCCAGGGACTGGGGACATGATTCTGGGGACTCCCAGGGACTGGGGACATGATTCTGGGGACTCCCAGGGACTGGGGACATGATTCTGGGGACTCCCAGGGACTGGGGACATGATTCTGGGAACGCCCAGGGACTGGGGACATGATTCTGGGAACGCCCAGCGACTGGGGACATGATTCTGGGAACGCCCAGGGACTGGGGACATGATTCTGGGGACTCCCAGGGACTGGGGACATGATTCTGGGAACGCCCAGGGACTGGGGACATGATTCTGGGAACGCCCAGGGACTGGGGACATGATTCTGGGAACGCCCAGGGACTGGGGACATGATTCTGGGAACGCCCAGGGACTGGGGACATGATTCTGGGAACGCCCAGGGACAGGGGACATGATTCTGGGAACACCCAGGGACTGGGGACATGATTCTGGGAACACCCAGGGACTGGGGACGTGATTCTGGGAACGCCCAGGGACTGGGGACATGATTCTGGGAACGCCCAGGGACAGGGGACATGATTCTGGGAACACCCAGGGACTGGGGACATGATTCTGGGAACACCCAGGGACTGGGGACATGATTCTGGGAACACCCAGGGACTGGGGACATGATTCTGGGAACGCCCAGGGACTGGGGACAATATTCTGGGAACACCCAGGGACTGGGGACATGATTCTGGGGACTCCCAGGGACTGGGGACATGATTCTGGGGACTCCCAGGGACTGGGGACATGATTCTGGGAACACCCAGGGACTGGGGACATGATTCTGGGAACGCCCAGGGACTGGGGACAATATTCTGGGAACACCCAGGGACTGGGGACATGATTCTGGGAACGCCCAGGGACTGGGGACAATATTCTGGGAACGCCCAGGGACTGGGGACATGATTCTGGGAACGCCCAGCGACTGGGGACATGATTCTGGGAACGCCCAGGGACTGGGGACATGATTCTGGGAACACCCAGGGACTGGGGACATGATTCTGGAAACACCCAGGGACTGGGGACAATATTCTGGGAACGCCCAGGGACTGGGGACATGATTCTGGGAACGCCCAGCGACTGGGGACATGATTCTGGGAACGCCCAGGGACTGGGGACATGATTCTGGGAACTCCCAGGGACTGGGGACATGATTCTGGGAACACCCAGGGACTGGGGACATGATTCTGGGAACACCCAGGGACTGGGGACATGATTCTGGGAACGCCCAGGGACTGGGGACAATATTCTGGGAACACCCAGGGACTGGGGACATGATTCTGGGGACTCCCAGGGACTGGGGACATGATTCTGGGGACTCCCAGGGACTGGGGACATGATTCTGGGGACTCCCAGGGACTGGGGACATGATTCTGGGGACTCCCAGGGACTGGGGACATGATTCTGGGAACGCCCAGGGACTGGGGACATGATTCTGGGAACACCCAGGGACTGGGGACATGATTCTGGGAACGCCCAGGGACTGGGGACAATATTCTGGGAACACCCAGGGACTGGGGACATGATTCTGGGGACTCCCAGGGACTGGGGACATGATTCTGGGGACTCCCAGGGACTGGGGACAATATTCTGGGAACGCCCAGGGACTGGGGACATGATTCTGGGAACGCCCAGCGACTGGGGACATGATTCTGGGAACGCCCAGGGACTGGGGACAATATTCTGGGAACACCCAGGGACTGGGGACATGATTCTGGGGACTCCCAGGGACTGGGGACATGATTCTGGGGACTCCCAGGGACTGGGGACATGATTCTGGGAACACCCAGGGACTGGGGACATGATTCTGGGAACACCCAGGGACTGGGGACATGATTCTGGGAACGCTCAGGGACTGGGGACAATATTCTGGGAACACCCAGGGACTGGGGACATGATTCTGGGGACTCCCAGGGACTGGGGACATGATTCTGGGAACACCCAGGGACTGGGGACATGATTCTGGGAACACCCAGGGACTGGGGACATGATTCTGGGAACGCCCAGGGACTGGGGACAATATTCTGGGAACACCCAGGGACTGGGGACATGATTCTGGGGACTCCCAGGGACTGGGGACATGATTCTGGGGACGCCCAGGGACTGGGGACAATATTCTGGGAACACCCAGGGACTGGGGACATGATTCTGGGGACTCCCAGGGACTGGGGACAATATTCTGGGAACACCCAGGGACTGGGGACATGATTCTGGGGACTCCCAGGGACTGGGGACATGATTCTGGGGACTCCCAGGGACTGGGGACAATATTCTGGGAACGCCCAGGGACTGGGGACATGATTCTGGGAACGCCCAGCGACTGGGGACATGATTCTGGGAACGCCCAGGGACTGGGGACATGATTCTGGGAACGCCCAGGGACTGGGGACAATATTCTGGGAACACCCAGGGACTGGGGACATGATTCTGGGGACTCCCAGGGACTGGGGACATGATTCTGGGGACTCCCAGGGACTGGGGACATGATTCTGGGAACACCCAGGGACTGGGGACATGATTCTGGGAACACCCAGGGACTGGGGACATGATTCTGGGAACGCCCAGGGACTGGGGACAATATTCTGGGAACACCCAGGGACTGGGGACATGATTCTGGGGACTCCCAGGGACTGGGGACATGATTCTGGGGACTCCCAGGGACTGGGGACATGATTCTGGGAACACCCAGGGACTGGGGACATGATTCTGGGAACACCCAGGGACTGGGGACATGATTCTGGGAACGCCCAGGGACTGGGGACAATATTCTGGGAACACCCAGGGACTGGGGACATGATTCTGGGGACTCCCAGGGACTGGGGACATGATTCTGGGAACACCCAGGGACTGGGGACATGATTCTGGGAACACCCAGGGACTGGGGACATGATTCTGGGAACGCCCAGGGACTGGGGACAATATTCTGGGAACACCCAGGGACTGGGGACATGATTCTGGGGACTCCCAGGGACTGGGGACATGATTCTGGGGACGCCCAGGGACTGGGGACAATATTCTGGGGACTCCCAGGGACTGGGGACATGATTCTGGGGACTCCCAGGGACTGGGGACATGATTCTGGGGACTCCCAGGGACTGGGGACATGATTCTGGGAACACCCAGGGACTGGGGACATGATTCTGGGGACTCCCAGGGACTGGGGACATGATTCTGGGGACTCCCAGGGACTGGGGACATGATTCTGGGAACACCCAGGGACTGGGGACATGATTCTGGGAACACCCAGGGACTGGTGACATGATTCTGGGAACGCCCAGGGACTGGGGACAATATTCTGGGAACACCCAGGGACTGGGGACATGATTCTGGGGACTCCCAGGGACTGGGGACATGATTCTGGGGACTCCCAGGGACTGGGGACATGATTCTGGGAACGCCCAGGGACTGGGGACAATATTCTGGGAACACCCAGGGACTGGGGACATGATTCTGGGGACTCCCAGGGACTGGGGACATGATTCTGGGGACTCCCAGGGACTGGGGACAATATTCTGGGAACGCCCAGGGACTGGGGACGTGATTCTGGGAACACCCAGGGACTGGGGACATGATTCTGGGAACGCCCAGGGACTGGGGACATGATTCTGGGAACGCCCAGCGACTGGGGACATGATTCTGGGAACGCCCAGGGACTGGGGACATGATTCTGGGAACACCCAGGGACTGGGGACATGATTCTGGGAACACCCAGGGACTGGGGACATGATTCTGGGAACGCCCAGGGACTGGGGACAATATTCTGGGAACACCCAGGGACTGGGGACATGATTCTGGGGACTCCCAGGGACTGGGGACATGATTCTGGGGACGCCCAGGGACTGAGGACATGATTCTGGGAACGCCCAGGGACTGGGGACAATATTCTGGGAACACCCAGGGACTGGGGACATGATTCTGGGGACTCCCAGGGACTGGGGACATGATTCTGGGGACTCCCAGGGACTGGGGACATGATTCTGGGAACACCCAGGGACTGGGGACATGATTCTGGGAACACCCAGGGACTGGGGACATGATTCTGGGAACACCCAGGGACTGGGGACATGATTCTGGGAACGCCCAGGGACTGGGGACAATATTCTGGGAACACCCAGGGACTGGGGACATGATTCTGGGGACTCCCAGGGACTGGGGACATGATTCTGGGGACTCCCAGGGACTGGGGACATGATTCTGGGAACACCCAGGGACTGGGGACATGATTCTGGGAACACCCAGGGACTGGGGACATGATTCTGGGAACTCCCAGGGACTGGGGACATGATTCTGGGAACTCCCAGGGACTGGGGACATGATTCTGGGAACACCCAGGGACTGGGGACATGATTCTGGGAACGCCCAGGGACTGGGGACAATATTCTGGGAACACCCAGGGACTGGGGACATGATTCTGGGGACTCCCAGGGACTGGGGACATGATTCTGGGGACTCCCAGGGACTGGGGACATGATTCTGGGGACTCCCAGGGACTGGGGACATGATTCTGGGAACACCCAGGGACTGGGGACATGATTCTGGGAACACCCAGGGACTGGGGACATGATTCTGGGAACGCCCAGGGACTGGGGACAATATTCTGGGAACACCCAGGGACTGGGGACATGATTCTGGGGACTCCCAGGGACTGGGGACATGATTCTGGGGACTCCCAGGGACTGGGGACATGATTCTGGGAACACCCAGGGACTGGGGACATGATTCTGGGAACGCCCAGGGACTGGGGACAATATTCTGGGAACACCCAGGGACTGGGGACATGATTCTGGGAACACCCAGGGACTGGGGACATGATTCTGGAAACACCCAGGGACTGGGGACAATATTCTGGGAACGCCCAGGGACTGGGGACATGATTCTGGGAACGCCCAGCGACTGGGGACATGATTCTGGGAACGCCCAGGGACTGGGGACATGATTCTGGGAACTCCCAGGGACTGGGGACATGATTCTGGGAACACCCAGGGACTGGGGACATGATTCTGGGAACACCCAGGGACTGGGGACATGATTCTGGGAACGCCCAGGGACTGGGGACAATATTCTGGGAACACCCAGGGACTGGGGACATGATTCTGGGGACTCCCAGGGACTGGGGACATGATTCTGGGGACTCCCAGGGACTGGGGACATGATTCTGGGGACTCCCAGGGACTGGGGACATGATTCTGGGGACTCCCAGGGACTGGGGACATGATTCTGGGAACGCCCAGGGACTGGGGACATGATTCTGGGAACGCCCAGCGACTGGGGACATGATTCTGGGAACGCCCAGGGACTGGGGACATGATTCTGGGGACTCCCAGGGACTGGGGACATGATTCTGGGAACGCCCAGGGACTGGGGACATGATTCTGGGAACGCCCAGGGACTGGGGACATGATTCTGGGAACGCCCAGGGACTGGGGACATGATTCTGGGAACGCCCAGGGACTGGGGACGTGATTCTGGGAACGCCCAGGGACTGGGGACATGATTCTGGGAACGCCCAGGGACAGGGGACATGATTCTGGGAACACCCAGGGACTGGGGACATGATTCTGGGAACACCCAGGGACTGGGGACATGATTCTGGGAACACCCAGGGACTGGGGACATGATTCTGGGAACGCCCAGGGACTGGGGACAATATTCTGGGAACACCCAGGGACTGGGGACATGATTCTGGGGACTCCCAGGGACTGGGGACATGATTCTGGGGACTCCCAGGGACTGGGGACATGATTCTGGGAACACCCAGGGACTGGGGACATGATTCTGGGAACGCCCAGGGACTGGGGACAATATTCTGGGAACACCCAGGGACTGGGGACATGATTCTGGGAACGCCCAGGGACTGGGGACAATATTCTGGGAACGCCCAGGGACTGGGGACATGATTCTGGGAACGCCCAGCGACTGGGGACATGATTCTGGGAACGCCCAGGGACTGGGGACATGATTCTGGGAACACCCAGGGACTGGGGACATGATTCTGGAAACACCCAGGGACTGGGGACAATATTCTGGGAACGCCCAGGGACTGGGGACATGATTCTGGGAACGCCCAGCGACTGGGGACATGATTCTGGGAACGCCCAGGGACTGGGGACATGATTCTGGGAACTCCCAGGGACTGGGGACATGATTCTGGGAACACCCAGGGACTGGGGACATGATTCTGGGAACACCCAGGGACTGGGGACATGATTCTGGGAACGCCCAGGGACTGGGGACAATATTCTGGGAACACCCAGGGACTGGGGACATGATTCTGGGGACTCCCAGGGACTGGGGACATGATTCTGGGGACTCCCAGGGACTGGGGACATGATTCTGGGGACTCCCAGGGACTGGGGACATGATTCTGGGGACTCCCAGGGACTGGGGACATGATTCTGGGAACGCCCAGGGACTGGGGACATGATTCTGGGAACACCCAGGGACTGGGGACATGATTCTGGGAACGCCCAGGGACTGGGGACAATATTCTGGGAACACCCAGGGACTGGGGACATGATTCTGGGGACTCCCAGGGACTGGGGACATGATTCTGGGGACTCCCAGGGACTGGGGACAATATTCTGGGAACGCCCAGGGACTGGGGACATGATTCTGGGAACGCCCAGCGACTGGGGACATGATTCTGGGAACGCCCAGGGACTGGGGACATGATTCTGGGAACGCCCAGGGACTGGGGACAATATTCTGGGAACACCCAGGGACTGGGGACATGATTCTGGGGACTCCCAGGGACTGGGGACATGATTCTGGGGACTCCCAGGGACTGGGGACATGATTCTGGGAACACCCAGGGACTGGGGACATGATTCTGGGAACACCCAGGGACTGGGGACATGATTCTGGGAACGCTCAGGGACTGGGGACAATATTCTGGGAACACCCAGGGACTGGGGACATGATTCTGGGGACTCCCAGGGACTGGGGACATGATTCTGGGAACACCCAGGGACTGGGGACATGATTCTGGGAACACCCAGGGACTGGGGACATGATTCTGGGAACGCCCAGGGACTGGGGACAATATTCTGGGAACACCCAGGGACTGGGGACATGATTCTGGGGACTCCCAGGGACTGGGGACATGATTCTGGGGACGCCCAGGGACTGGGGACAATATTCTGGGAACACCCAGGGACTGGGGACATGATTCTGGGGACTCCCAGGGACTGGGGACAATATTCTGGGAACACCCAGGGACTGGGGACATGATTCTGGGGACTCCCAGGGACTGGGGACATGATTCTGGGGACTCCCAGGGACTGGGGACAATATTCTGGGAACGCCCAGGGACTGGGGACATGATTCTGGGAACGCCCAGCGACTGGGGACATGATTCTGGGAACGCCCAGGGACTGGGGACATGATTCTGGGAACGCCCAGGGACTGGGGACAATATTCTGGGAACACCCAGGGACTGGGGACATGA
Source organism: Lithobates pipiens (assembly GCF_037356315.1). NCBI lineage: Eukaryota > Metazoa > Chordata > Amphibia > Anura > Ranidae > Lithobates > Lithobates pipiens. The sequence goes on from NW_027507748.1 coordinate 2,670,004, forward strand.
TTCTGGGGACTCCCAGGGACTGGGGACATGATTCTGGGGACTCCCAGGGACTGGGGACATGATTCTGGGAACACCCAGGGACTGGGGACATGATTCTGGGAACGCCCAGGGACTGGGGACATGATTCTGGGGACTCCCAGGGACTGGGGACAATATTCTGGGAACACCCAGGGACTGGGGACATGATTCTGGGGACTCCCAGGGACTGGGGACATGATTCTGGGGACTCCCAGGGACTGGGGACATGATTCTGGGAACACCCAGGGACTGGGGACATGATTCTGGGAACACCCAGGGACTGGGGACATGATTCTGGGAACGCCCAGGGACTGGGGACAATATTCTGGGAACACCCAGGGACTGGGGACATGATTCTGGGGACTCCCAGGGACTGGGGACATGATTCTGGGGACTCCCAGGGACTGGGGACATGATTCTGGGAACACCCAGGGACTGGGGACATGATTCTGGGAACACCCAGGGACTGGGGACATGATTCTGGGAACGCCCAGGGACTGGGGACAATATTCTGGGAACACCCAGGGACTGGGGACATGATTCTGGGGACTCCCAGGGACTGGGGACATGATTCTGGGAACACCCAGGGACTGGGGACATGATTCTGGGAACACCCAGGGACTGGGGACATGATTCTGGGAACGCCCAGGGACTGGGGACAATATTCTGGGAACACCCAGGGACTGGGGACATGATTCTGGGGACTCCCAGGGACTGGGGACATGATTCTGGGGACGCCCAGGGACTGGGGACAATATTCTGGGGACTCCCAGGGACTGGGGACATGATTCTGGGGACTCCCAGGGACTGGGGACATGATTCTGGGGACTCCCAGGGACTGGGGACATGATTCTGGGAACACCCAGGGACTGGGGACATGATTCTGGGGACTCCCAGGGACTGGGGACATGATTCTGGGGACTCCCAGGGACTGGGGACATGATTCTGGGAACACCCAGGGACTGGGGACATGATTCTGGGAACACCCAGGGACTGGTGACATGATTCTGGGAACGCCCAGGGACTGGGGACAATATTCTGGGAACACCCAGGGACTGGGGACATGATTCTGGGGACTCCCAGGGACTGGGGACATGATTCTGGGGACTCCCAGGGACTGGGGACATGATTCTGGGAACGCCCAGGGACTGGGGACAATATTCTGGGAACACCCAGGGACTGGGGACATGATTCTGGGGACTCCCAGGGACTGGGGACATGATTCTGGGGACTCCCAGGGACTGGGGACAATATTCTGGGAACGCCCAGGGACTGGGGACGTGATTCTGGGAACACCCAGGGACTGGGGACATGATTCTGGGAACGCCCAGGGACTGGGGACATGATTCTGGGAACGCCCAGCGACTGGGGACATGATTCTGGGAACGCCCAGGGACTGGGGACATGATTCTGGGAACACCCAGGGACTGGGGACATGATTCTGGGAACACCCAGGGACTGGGGACATGATTCTGGGAACGCCCAGGGACTGGGGACAATATTCTGGGAACACCCAGGGACTGGGGACATGATTCTGGGGACTCCCAGGGACTGGGGACATGATTCTGGGGACGCCCAGGGACTGAGGACATGATTCTGGGAACGCCCAGGGACTGGGGACAATATTCTGGGAACACCCAGGGACTGGGGACATGATTCTGGGGACTCCCAGGGACTGGGGACATGATTCTGGGGACTCCCAGGGACTGGGGACATGATTCTGGGAACACCCAGGGACTGGGGACATGATTCTGGGAACACCCAGGGACTGGGGACATGATTCTGGGAACACCCAGGGACTGGGGACATGATTCTGGGAACACCCAGGGACTGGGGACATGATTCTGGGAACACCCAGGGACTGGGGACATGATTCTGGGAACACCCAGGGACTGGGGACATGATTCTGGGAACACCCAGGGACTGGGGACATGATTCTGGGAACTCCCAGGGACTGGGGACATGATTCTGGGAACTCCCAGGGACTGGGGACATGATTCTGGGAACACCCAGGGACTGGGGACATGATTCTGGGAACGCCCAGGGACTGGGGACAATATTCTGGGAACACCCAGGGACTGGGGACATGATTCTGGGGACTCCCAGGGACTGGGGACATGATTCTGGGGACTCCCAGGGACTGGGGACATGATTCTGGGGACTCCCAGGGACTGGGGACATGATTCTGGGAACACCCAGGGACTGGGGACATGATTCTGGGAACACCCAGGGACTGGGGACATGATTCTGGGAACGCCCAGGGACTGGGGACAATATTCTGGGAACACCCAGGGACTGGGGACATGATTCTGGGGACTCCCAGGGACTGGGGACATGATTCTGGGGACTCCCAGGGACTGGGGACATGATTCTGGGAACACCCAGGGACTGGGGACATGATTCTGGGAACGCCCAGGGACTGGGGACAATATTCTGGGAACACCCAGGGACTGGGGACATGATTCTGGGAACACCCAGGGACTGGGGACATGATTCTGGAAACACCCAGGGACTGGGGACAATATTCTGGGAACGCCCAGGGACTGGGGACATGATTCTGGGAACGCCCAGCGACTGGGGACATGATTCTGGGAACGCCCAGGGACTGGGGACATGATTCTGGGAACACCCAGGGACTGGGGACATGATTCTGGAAACACCCAGGGACTGGGGACAATATTCTGGGAACGCCCAGGGACTGGGGACATGATTCTGGGAACGCCCAGCGACTGGGGACATGATTCTGGGAACGCCCAGGGACTGGGGACATGATTCTGGGAACTCCCAGGGACTGGGGACATGATTCTGGGAACACCCAGGGACTGGGGACATGATTCTGGGAACACCCAGGGACTGGGGACATGATTCTGGGAACGCCCAGGGACTGGGGACAATATTCTGGGAACACCCAGGGACTGGGGACATGATTCTGGGGACTCCCAGGGACTGGGGACATGATTCTGGGGACTCCCAGGGACTGGGGACATGATTCTGGGGACTCCCAGGGACTGGGGACATGATTCTGGGGACTCCCAGGGACTGGGGACATGATTCTGGGAACGCCCAGGGACTGGGGACATGATTCTGGGAACGCCCAGCGACTGGGGACATGATTCTGGGAACGCCCAGGGACTGGGGACATGATTCTGGGGACTCCCAGGGACTGGGGACATGATTCTGGGAACGCCCAGGGACTGGGGACATGATTCTGGGAACGCCCAGGGACTGGGGACATGATTCTGGGAACGCCCAGGGACTGGGGACATGATTCTGGGAACGCCCAGGGACTGGGGACGTGATTCTGGGAACGCCCAGGGACTGGGGACATGATTCTGGGAACGCCCAGGGACAGGGGACATGATTCTGGGAACACCCAGGGACTGGGGACATGATTCTGGGAACACCCAGGGACTGGGGACATGATTCTGGGAACACCCAGGGACTGGGGACATGATTCTGGGAACGCCCAGGGACTGGGGACAATATTCTGGGAACACCCAGGGACTGGGGACATGATTCTGGGGACTCCCAGGGACTGGGGACATGATTCTGGGGACTCCCAGGGACTGGGGACATGATTCTGGGAACACCCAGGGACTGGGGACATGATTCTGGGAACGCCCAGGGACTGGGGACAATATTCTGGGAACACCCAGGGACTGGGGACATGATTCTGGGAACGCCCAGGGACTGGGGACAATATTCTGGGAACGCCCAGGGACTGGGGACATGATTCTGGGAACGCCCAGCGACTGGGGACATGATTCTGGGAACGCCCAGGGACTGGGGACATGATTCTGGGAACACCCAGGGACTGGGGACATGATTCTGGAAACACCCAGGGACTGGGGACAATATTCTGGGAACGCCCAGGGACTGGGGACATGATTCTGGGAACGCCCAGCGACTGGGGACATGATTCTGGGAACGCCCAGGGACTGGGGACATGATTCTGGGAACTCCCAGGGACTGGGGACATGATTCTGGGAACACCCAGGGACTGGGGACATGATTCTGGGAACACCCAGGGACTGGGGACATGATTCTGGGAACGCCCAGGGACTGGGGACAATATTCTGGGAACACCCAGGGACTGGGGACATGATTCTGGGGACTCCCAGGGACTGGGGACATGATTCTGGGGACTCCCAGGGACTGGGGACATGATTCTGGGGACTCCCAGGGACTGGGGACATGATTCTGGGGACTCCCAGGGACTGGGGACATGATTCTGGGAACGCCCAGGGACTGGGGACATGATTCTGGGAACACCCAGGGACTGGGGACATGATTCTGGGAACGCCCAGGGACTGGGGACAATATTCTGGGAACACCCAGGGACTGGGGACATGATTCTGGGGACTCCCAGGGACTGGGGACATGATTCTGGGGACTCCCAGGGACTGGGGACAATATTCTGGGAACGCCCAGGGACTGGGGACATGATTCTGGGAACGCCCAGCGACTGGGGACATGATTCTGGGAACGCCCAGGGACTGGGGACAATATTCTGGGAACACCCAGGGACTGGGGACATGATTCTGGGGACTCCCAGGGACTGGGGACATGATTCTGGGGACTCCCAGGGACTGGGGACATGATTCTGGGAACACCCAGGGACTGGGGACATGATTCTGGGAACACCCAGGGACTGGGGACATGATTCTGGGAACGCTCAGGGACTGGGGACAATATTCTGGGAACACCCAGGGACTGGGGACATGATTCTGGGGACTCCCAGGGACTGGGGACATGATTCTGGGAACACCCAGGGACTGGGGACATGATTCTGGGAACACCCAGGGACTGGGGACATGATTCTGGGAACGCCCAGGGACTGGGGACAATATTCTGGGAACACCCAGGGACTGGGGACATGATTCTGGGGACTCCCAGGGATTGGGGACATGATTCTGGGGACGCCCAGGGACTGGGGACAATATTCTGGGAACACCCAGGGACTGGGGACATGATTCTGGGGACTCCCAGGGACTGGGGACAATATTCTGGGAACACCCAGGGACTGGGGACATGATTCTGGGGACTCCCAGGGACTGGGGACATGATTCTGGGGACTCCCAGGGACTGGGGACAATATTCTGGGAACGCCCAGGGACTGGGGACATGATTCTGGGAACGCCCAGCGACTGGGGACATGATTCTGGGAACGCCCAGGGACTGGGGACATGATTCTGGGAACGCCCAGGGACTGGGGACAATATTCTGGGAACACCCAGGGACTGGGGACATGATTCTGGGGACTCCCAGGGACTGGGGACATGATTCTGGGGACTCCCAGGGACTGGGGACATGATTCTGGGAACACCCAGGGACTGGGGACATGATTCTGGGAACACCCAGGGACTGGGGACATGATTCTGGGAACGCCCAGGGACTGGGGACAATATTCTGGGAACACCCAGGGACTGGGGACATGATTCTGGGGACTCCCAGGGACTGGGGACATGATTCTGGGGACTCCCAGGGACTGGGGACATGATTCTGGGAACACCCAGGGACTGGGGACATGATTCTGGGAACACCCAGGGACTGGGGACATGATTCTGGGAACGCCCAGGGACTGGGGACAATATTCTGGGAACACCCAGGGACTGGGGACATGATTCTGGGGACTCCCAGGGACTGGGGACATGATTCTGGGAACACCCAGGGACTGGGGACATGATTCTGGGAACACCCAGGGACTGGGGACATGATTCTGGGAACGCCCAGGGACTGGGGACAATATTCTGGGAACACCCAGGGACTGGGGACATGATTCTGGGGACTCCCAGGGACTGGGGACATGATTCTGGGGACGCCCAGGGACTGGGGACAATATTCTGGGGACTCCCAGGGACTGGGGACATGATTCTGGGGACTCCCAGGGACTGGGGACATGATTCTGGGGACTCCCAGGGACTGGGGACATGATTCTGGGAACACCCAGGGACTGGGGACATGATTCTGGGGACTCCCAGGGACTGGGGACATGATTCTGGGGACTCCCAGGGACTGGGGACATGATTCTGGGAACACCCAGGGACTGGGGACATGATTCTGGGAACACCCAGGGACTGGTGACATGATTCTGGGAACGCCCAGGGACTGGGGACAATATTCTGGGAACACCCAGGGACTGGGGACATGATTCTGGGGACTCCCAGGGACTGGGGACATGATTCTGGGGACTCCCAGGGACTGGGGACATGATTCTGGGAACGCCCAGGGACTGGGGACAATATTCTGGGAACACCCAGGGACTGGGGACATGATTCTGGGGACTCCCAGGGACTGGGGACATGATTCTGGGGACTCCCAGGGACTGGGGACAATATTCTGGGAACGCCCAGGGACTGGGGACGTGATTCTGGGAACACCCAGGGACTGGGGACATGATTCTGGGAACGCCCAGGGACTGGGGACATGATTCTGGGAACGCCCAGCGACTGGGGACATGATTCTGGGAACGCCCAGGGACTGGGGACATGATTCTGGGAACACCCAGGGACTGGGGACATGATTCTGGGAACACCCAGGGACTGGGGACATGATTCTGGGAACGCCCAGGGACTGGGGACAATATTCTGGGAACACCCAGGGACTGGGGACATGATTCTGGGGACTCCCAGGGACTGGGGACATGATTCTGGGGACGCCCAGGGACTGAGGACATGATTCTGGGAACGCCCAGGGACTGGGGACAATATTCTGGGAACACCCAGGGACTGGGGACATGATTCTGGGGACTCCCAGGGACTGGGGACATGATTCTGGGGACTCCCAGGGACTGGGGACATGATTCTGGGAACACCCAGGGACTGGGGACATGATTCTGGGAACACCCAGGGACTGGGGACATGATTCTGGGAACACCCAGGGACTGGGGACATGATTCTGGGAACGCCCAGGGACTGGGGACAATATTCTGGGAACACCCAGGGACTGGGGACATGATTCTGGGGACTCCCAGGGACTGGGGACATGATTCTGGGGACTCCCAGGGACTGGGGACATGATTCTGGGAACACCCAGGGACTGGGGACATGATTCTGGGAACACCCAGGGACTGGGGACATGATTCTGGGAACTCCCAGGGACTGGGGACATGATTCTGGGAACTCCCAGGGACTGGGGACATGATTCTGGGAACACCCAGGGACTGGGGACATGATTCTGGGAACGCCCAGGGACTGGGGACAATATTCTGGGAACACCCAGGGACTGGGGACATGATTCTGGGGACTCCCAGGGACTGGGGACATGATTCTGGGGACTCCCAGGGACTGGGGACATGATTCTGGGGACTCCCAGGGACTGGGGACATGATTCTGGGAACACCCAGGGACTGGGGACATGATTCTGGGAACACCCAGGGACTGGGGACATGATTCTGGGAACGCCCAGGGACTGGGGACAATATTCTGGGAACACCCAGGGACTGGGGACATGATTCTGGGGACTCCCAGGGACTGGGGACATGATTCTGGGGACTCCCAGGGACTGGGGACATGATTCTGGGAACACCCAGGGACTGGGGACATGATTCTGGGAACGCCCAGGGACTGGGGACAATATTCTGGGAACACCCAGGGACTGGGGACATGATTCTGGGAACACCCAGGGACTGGGGACATGATTCTGGAAACACCCAGGGACTGGGGACAATATTCTGGGAACGCCCAGGGACTGGGGACATGATTCTGGGAACGCCCAGCGACTGGGGACATGATTCTGGGAACGCCCAGGGACTGGGGACATGATTCTGGGAACACCCAGGGACTGGGGACATGATTCTGGAAACACCCAGGGACTGGGGACAATATTCTGGGAACGCCCAGGGACTGGGGACATGATTCTGGGAACGCCCAGCGACTGGGGACATGATTCTGGGAACGCCCAGGGACTGGGGACATGATTCTGGGAACTCCCAGGGACTGGGGACATGATTCTGGGAACACCCAGGGACTGGGGACATGATTCTGGGAACACCCAGGGACTGGGGACATGATTCTGGGAACGCCCAGGGACTGGGGACAATATTCTGGGAACACCCAGGGACTGGGGACATGATTCTGGGGACTCCCAGGGACTGGGGACATGATTCTGGGGACTCCCAGGGACTGGGGACATGATTCTGGGGACTCCCAGGGACTGGGGACATGATTCTGGGGACTCCCAGGGACTGGGGACATGATTCTGGGAACGCCCAGGGACTGGGGACATGATTCTGGGAACGCCCAGCGACTGGGGACATGATTCTGGGAACGCCCAGGGACTGGGGACATGATTCTGGGGACTCCCAGGGACTGGGGACATGATTCTGGGAACGCCCAGGGACTGGGGACATGATTCTGGGAACGCCCAGGGACTGGGGACATGATTCTGGGAACGCCCAGGGACTGGGGACATGATTCTGGGAACGCCCAGGGACTGGGGACGTGATTCTGGGAACGCCCAGGGACTGGGGACATGATTCTGGGAACGCCCAGGGACAGGGGACATGATTCTGGGAACACCCAGGGACTGGGGACATGATTCTGGGAACACCCAGGGACTGGGGACATGATTCTGGGAACACCCAGGGACTGGGGACATGATTCTGGGAACGCCCAGGGACTGGGGACAATATTCTGGGAACACCCAGGGACTGGGGACATGATTCTGGGGACTCCCAGGGACTGGGGACATGATTCTGGGGACTCCCAGGGACTGGGGACATGATTCTGGGAACACCCAGGGACTGGGGACATGATTCTGGGAACGCCCAGGGACTGGGGACAATATTCTGGGAACACCCAGGGACTGGGGACATGATTCTGGGAACGCCCAGGGACTGGGGACAATATTCTGGGAACGCCCAGGGACTGGGGACATGATTCTGGGAACGCCCAGCGACTGGGGACATGATTCTGGGAACGCCCAGGGACTGGGGACATGATTCTGGGAACACCCAGGGACTGGGGACATGATTCTGGAAACACCCAGGGACTGGGGACAATATTCTGGGAACGCCCAGGGACTGGGGACATGATTCTGGGAACGCCCAGCGACTGGGGACATGATTCTGGGAACGCCCAGGGACTGGGGACATGATTCTGGGAACTCCCAGGGACTGGGGACATGATTCTGGGAACACCCAGGGACTGGGGACATGATTCTGGGAACACCCAGGGACTGGGGACATGATTCTGGGAACGCCCAGGGACTGGGGACAATATTCTGGGAACACCCAGGGACTGGGGACATGATTCTGGGGACTCCCAGGGACTGGGGACATGATTCTGGGGACTCCCAGGGACTGGGGACATGATTCTGGGGACTCCCAGGGACTGGGGACATGATTCTGGGGACTCCCAGGGACTGGGGACATGATTCTGGGAACGCCCAGGGACTGGGGACATGATTCTGGGAACACCCAGGGACTGGGGACATGATTCTGGGAACGCCCAGGGACTGGGGACAATATTCTGGGAACACCCAGGGACTGGGGACATGATTCTGGGGACTCCCAGGGACTGGGGACATGATTCTGGGGACTCCCAGGGACTGGGGACAATATTCTGGGAACGCCCAGGGACTGGGGACATGATTCTGGGAACGCCCAGCGACTGGGGACATGATTCTGGGAACGCCCAGGGACTGGGGACAATATTCTGGGAACACCCAGGGACTGGGGACATGATTCTGGGGACTCCCAGGGACTGGGGACATGATTCTGGGGACTCCCAGGGACTGGGGACATGATTCTGGGAACACCCAGGGACTGGGGACATGATTCTGGGAACACCCAGGGACTGGGGACATGATTCTGGGAACGCTCAGGGACTGGGGACAATATTCTGGGAACACCCAGGGACTGGGGACATGATTCTGGGGACTCCCAGGGACTGGGGACATGATTCTGGGAACACCCAGGGACTGGGGACATGATTCTGGGAACACCCAGGGACTGGGGACATGATTCTGGGAACGCCCAGGGACTGGGGACAATATTCTGGGAACACCCAGGGACTGGGGACATGATTCTGGGGACTCCCAGGGACTGGGGACATGATTCTGGGGACGCCCAGGGACTGGGGACAATATTCTGGGAACACCCAGGGACTGGGGACATGATTCTGGGGACTCCCAGGGACTGGGGACAATATTCTGGGAACACCCAGGGACTGGGGACATGATTCTGGGGACTCCCAGGGACTGGGGACATGATTCTGGGGACTCCCAGGGACTGGGGACAATATTCTGGGAACGCCCAGGGACTGGGGACATGATTCTGGGAACGCCCAGCGACTGGGGACATGATTCTGGGAACGCCCAGGGACTGGGGACATGATTCTGGGAACGCCCAGGGACTGGGGACAATATTCTGGGAACACCCAGGGACTGGGGACATGATTCTGGGGACTCCCAGGGACTGGGGACATGATTCTGGGGACTCCCAGGGACTGGGGACATGATTCTGGGAACACCCAGGGACTGGGGACATGATTCTGGGAACACCCAGGGACTGGGGACATGATTCTGGGAACGCCCAGGGACTGGGGACAATATTCTGGGAACACCCAGGGACTGGGGACATGATTCTGGGGACTCCCAGGGACTGGGGACATGATTCTGGGGACTCCCAGGGACTGGGGACATGATTCTGGGAACACCCAGGGACTGGGGACATGATTCTGGGAACACCCAGGGACTGGGGACATGATTCTGGGAACGCCCAGGGACTGGGGACAATATTCTGGGAACACCCAGGGACTGGGGACATGATTCTGGGGACTCCCAGGGACTGGGGACATGATTCTGGGAACACCCAGGGACTGGGGACATGATTCTGGGAACACCCAGGGACTGGGGACATGATTCTGGGAACGCCCAGGGACTGGGGACAATATTCTGGGAACACCCAGGGACTGGGGACATGATTCTGGGGACTCCCAGGGACTGGGGACATGATTCTGGGGACGCCCAGGGACTGGGGACAATATTCTGGGGACTCCCAGGGACTGGGGACATGATTCTGGGGACTCCCAGGGACTGGGGACATGATTCTGGGGACTCCCAGGGACTGGGGACATGATTCTGGGAACACCCAGGGACTGGGGACATGATTCTGGGGACTCCCAGGGACTGGGGACATGATTCTGGGGACTCCCAGGGACTGGGGACATGATTCTGGGAACACCCAGGGACTGGGGACATGATTCTGGGAACACCCAGGGACTGGTGACATGATTCTGGGAACGCCCAGGGACTGGGGACAATATTCTGGGAACACCCAGGGACTGGGGACATGATTCTGGGGACTCCCAGGGACTGGGGACATGATTCTGGGGACTCCCAGGGACTGGGGACATGATTCTGGGAACGCCCAGGGACTGGGGACAATATTCTGGGAACACCCAGGGACTGGGGACATGATTCTGGGGACTCCCAGGGACTGGGGACATGATTCTGGGGACTCCCAGGGACTGGGGACAATATTCTGGGAACGCCCAGGGACTGGGGACGTGATTCTGGGAACACCCAGGGACTGGGGACATGATTCTGGGAACGCCCAGGGACTGGGGACATGATTCTGGGAACGCCCAGCGACTGGGGACATGATTCTGGGAACGCCCAGGGACTGGGGACATGATTCTGGGAACACCCAGGGACTGGGGACATGATTCTGGGAACACCCAGGGACTGGGGACATGATTCTGGGAACGCCCAGGGACTGGGGACAATATTCTGGGAACACCCAGGGACTGGGGACATGATTCTGGGGACTCCCAGGGACTGGGGACATGATTCTGGGGACGCCCAGGGACTGAGGACATGATTCTGGGAACGCCCAGGGACTGGGGACAATATTCTGGGAACACCCAGGGACTGGGGACATGATTCTGGGGACTCCCAGGGACTGGGGACATGATTCTGGGGACTCCCAGGGACTGGGGACATGATTCTGGGAACACCCAGGGACTGGGGACATGATTCTGGGAACACCCAGGGACTGGGGACATGATTCTGGGAACACCCAGGGACTGGGGACATGATTCTGGGAACGCCCAGGGACTGGGGACAATATTCTGGGAACACCCAGGGACTGGGGACATGATTCTGGGGACTCCCAGGGACTGGGGACATGATTCTGGGGACTCCCAGGGACTGGGGACATGATTCTGGGAACACCCAGGGACTGGGGACATGATTCTGGGAACACCCAGGGACTGGGGACATGATTCTGGGAACTCCCAGGGACTGGGGACATGATTCTGGGAACTCCCAGGGACTGGGGACATGATTCTGGGAACACCCAGGGACTGGGGACATGATTCTGGGAACGCCCAGGGACTGGGGACAATATTCTGGGAACACCCAGGGACTGGGGACATGATTCTGGGGACTCCCAGGGACTGGGGACATGATTCTGGGGACTCCCAGGGACTGGGGACATGATTCTGGGGACTCCCAGGGACTGGGGACATGATTCTGGGAACACCCAGGGACTGGGGACATGATTCTGGGAACACCCAGGGACTGGGGACATGATTCTGGGAACGCCCAGGGACTGGGGACAATATTCTGGGAACACCCAGGGACTGGGGACATGATTCTGGGGACTCCCAGGGACTGGGGACATGATTCTGGGGACTCCCAGGGACTGGGGACATGATTCTGGGAACACCCAGGGACTGGGGACATGATTCTGGGAACGCCCAGGGACTGGGGACAATATTCTGGGAACACCCAGGGACTGGGGACATGATTCTGGGAACACCCAGGGACTGGGGACATGATTCTGGAAACACCCAGGGACTGGGGACAATATTCTGGGAACGCCCAGGGACTGGGGACATGATTCTGGGAACGCCCAGCGACTGGGGACATGATTCTGGGAACGCCCAGGGACTGGGGACATGATTCTGGGAACACCCAGGGACTGGGGACATGATTCTGGAAACACCCAGGGACTGGGGACAATATTCTGGGAACGCCCAGGGACTGGGGACATGATTCTGGGAACGCCCAGCGACTGGGGACATGATTCTGGGAACGCCCAGGGACTGGGGACATGATTCTGGGAACTCCCAGGGACTGGGGACATGATTCTGGGAACACCCAGGGACTGGGGACATGATTCTGGGAACACCCAGGGACTGGGGACATGATTCTGGGAACGCCCAGGGACTGGGGACAATATTCTGGGAACACCCAGGGACTGGGGACATGATTCTGGGGACTCCCAGGGACTGGGGACATGATTCTGGGGACTCCCAGGGACTGGGGACATGATTCTGGGGACTCCCAGGGACTGGGGACATGATTCTGGGGACTCCCAGGGACTGGGGACATGATTCTGGGAACGCCCAGGGACTGGGGACATGATTCTGGGAACGCCCAGCGACTGGGGACATGATTCTGGGAACGCCCAGGGACTGGGGACATGATTCTGGGGACTCCCAGGGACTGGGGACATGATTCTGGGAACGCCCAGGGACTGGGGACATGATTCTGGGAACGCCCAGGGACTGGGGACATGATTCTGGGAACGCCCAGGGACTGGGGACATGATTCTGGGAACGCCCAGGGACTGGGGACGTGATTCTGGGAACGCCCAGGGACTGGGGACATGATTCTGGGAACGCCCAGGGACAGGGGACATGATTCTGGGAACACCCAGGGACTGGGGACATGATTCTGGGAACACCCAGGGACTGGGGACATGATTCTGGGAACACCCAGGGACTGGGGACATGATTCTGGGAACGCCCAGGGACTGGGGACAATATTCTGGGAACACCCAGGGACTGGGGACATGATTCTGGGGACTCCCAGGGACTGGGGACATGATTCTGGGGACTCCCAGGGACTGGGGACATGATTCTGGGAACACCCAGGGACTGGGGACATGATTCTGGGAACGCCCAGGGACTGGGGACAATATTCTGGGAACACCCAGGGACTGGGGACATGATTCTGGGAACGCCCAGGGACTGGGGACAATATTCTGGGAACGCCCAGGGACTGGGGACATGATTCTGGGAACGCCCAGCGACTGGGGACATGATTCTGGGAACGCCCAGGGACTGGGGACATGATTCTGGGAACACCCAGGGACTGGGGACATGATTCTGGAAACACCCAGGGACTGGGGACAATATTCTGGGAACGCCCAGGGACTGGGGACATGATTCTGGGAACACCCAGGGACTGAGGACATGATTCTGGGAACGCCCAGCGACTGGGGACATGATTCTGGGAACGCCCAGGGACTGGGGACATGATTCTGGGAACTCCCAGGGACTGGGGACATGATTCTGGGAACACCCAGGGACTGGGGACATGATTCTGGGAACACCCAGGGACTGGGGACATGATTCTGGGAACGCCCAGGGACTGGGGACAATATTCTGGGAACACCCAGGGACTGGGGACATGATTCTGGGGACTCCCAGGGACTGGGGACATGATTCTGGGGACTCCCAGGGACTGGGGACATGATTCTGGGGACTCCCAGGGACTGGGGACATGATTCTGGGGACTCCCAGGGACTGGGGACATGATTCTGGGAACGCCCAGGGACTGGGGACATGATTCTGGGAACACCCAGGGACTGGGGACATGATTCTGGGAACGCCCAGGGACTGGGGACAATATTCTGGGAACACCCAGGGACTGGGGACATGATTCTGGGGACTCCCAGGGACTGGGGACATGATTCTGGGGACTCCCAGGGACTGGGGACAATATTCTGGGAACGCCCAGGGACTGGGGACATGATTCTGGGAACGCCCAGCGACTGGGGACATGATTCTGGGAACGCCCAGGGACTGGGGACAATATTCTGGGAACACCCAGGGACTGGGGACATGATTCTGGGGACTCCCAGGGACTGGGGACATGATTCTGGGGACTCCCAGGGACTGGGGACATGATTCTGGGAACACCCAGGGACTGGGGACATGATTCTGGGAACACCCAGGGACTGGGGACATGATTCTGGGAACGCTCAGGGACTGGGGACAATATTCTGGGAACACCCAGGGACTGGGGACATGATTCTGGGGACTCCCAGGGACTGGGGACATGATTCTGGGAACACCCAGGGACTGGGGACATGATTCTGGGAACACCCAGGGACTGGGGACATGATTCTGGGAACGCCCAGGGACTGGGGACAATATTCTGGGAACACCCAGGGACTGGGGACATGATTCTGGGGACTCCCAGGGACTGGGGACATGATTCTGGGGACGCCCAGGGACTGGGGACAATATTCTGGGAACACCCAGGGACTGGGGACATGATTCTGGGGACTCCCAGGGACTGGGGACAATATTCTGGGAACACCCAGGGACTGGGGACATGATTCTGGGGACTCCCAGGGACTGGGGACATGATTCTGGGGACTCCCAGGGACTGGGGACAATATTCTGGGAACGCCCAGGGACTGGGGACATGATTCTGGGAACGCCCAGCGACTGGGGACATGATTCTGGGAACGCCCAGGGACTGGGGACATGATTCTGGGAACGCCCAGGGACTGGGGACAATATTCTGGGAACACCCAGGGACTGGGGACATGATTCTGGGGACTCCCAGGGACTGGGGACATGATTCTGGGGACTCCCAGGGACTGGGGACATGATTCTGGGAACACCCAGGGACTGGGGACATGATTCTGGGAACACCCAGGGACTGGGGACATGATTCTGGGAACGCCCAGGGACTGGGGACAATATTCTGGGAACACCCAGGGACTGGGGACATGATTCTGGGGACTCCCAGGGACTGGGGACATGATTCTGGGGACTCCCAGGGACTGGGGACATGATTCTGGGAACACCCAGGGACTGGGGACATGATTCTGGGAACACCCAGGGACTGGGGACATGATTCTGGGAACGCCCAGGGACTGGGGACAATATTCTGGGAACACCCAGGGACTGGGGACATGATTCTGGGGACTCCCAGGGACTGGGGACATGATTCTGGGAACACCCAGGGACTGGGGACATGATTCTGGGAACACCCAGGGACTGGGGACATGATTCTGGGAACGCCCAGGGACTGGGGACAATATTCTGGGAACACCCAGGGACTGGGGACATGATTCTGGGGACTCCCAGGGACTGGGGACATGATTCTGGGGACGCCCAGGGACTGGGGACAATATTCTGGGGACTCCCAGGGACTGGGGACAATATTCTGGGAACGCCCAGGGACTGGGGACATGATTCTGGGGACGCCCAGGGACTGAGGACATGATTCTGGGAACGCCCAGGGACTGGGGACAATATTCTGGGAACACCCAGGGACTGGGGACATGATTCTGGGGACTCCCAGGGACTGGGGACATGATTCTGGGGACTCCCAGGGACTGGGGACATGATTCTGGGAACACCCAGGGACTGGGGACATGATTCTGGGAACACCCAGGGACTGGGGACATGATTCTGGGAACACCCAGGGACTGGGGACATGATTCTGGGAACGCCCAGGGACTGGGGACAATATTCTGGGAACACCCAGGGACTGGGGACATGATTCTGGGGACTCCCAGGGACTGGGGACATGATTCTGGGGACTCCCAGGGACTGGGGACATGATTCTGGGAACACCCAGGGACTGGGGACATGATTCTGGGAACACCCAGGGACTGGGGACATGATTCTGGGAACTCCCAGGGACTGGGGACATGATTCTGGGAACTCCCAGGGACTGGGGACATGATTCTGGGAACACCCAGGGACTGGGGACATGATTCTGGGAACGCCCAGGGACTGGGGACAATATTCTGGGAACACCCAGGGACTGGGGACATGATTCTGGGGACTCCCAGGGACTGGGGACATGATTCTGGGGACTCCCAGGGACTGGGGACATGATTCTGGGGACTCCCAGGGACTGGGGACATGATTCTGGGAACACCCAGGGACTGGGGACATGATTCTGGGAACACCCAGGGACTGGGGACATGATTCTGGGAACGCCCAGGGACTGGGGACAATATTCTGGGAACACCCAGGGACTGGGGACATGATTCTGGGGACTCCCAGGGACTGGGGACATGATTCTGGGGACTCCCAGGGACTGGGGACATGATTCTGGGAACACCCAGGGACTGGGGACATGATTCTGGGAACGCCCAGGGACTGGGGACAATATTCTGGGAACACCCAGGGACTGGGGACATGATTCTGGGAACACCCAGGGACTGGGGACATGATTCTGGAAACACCCAGGGACTGGGGACAATATTCTGGGAACGCCCAGGGACTGGGGACATGATTCTGGGAACGCCCAGCGACTGGGGACATGATTCTGGGAACGCCCAGGGACTGGGGACATGATTCTGGGAACACCCAGGGACTGGGGACATGATTCTGGAAACACCCAGGGACTGGGGACAATATTCTGGGAACGCCCAGGGACTGGGGACATGATTCTGGGAACGCCCAGCGACTGGGGACATGATTCTGGGAACGCCCAGGGACTGGGGACATGATTCTGGGAACTCCCAGGGACTGGGGACATGATTCTGGGAACACCCAGGGACTGGGGACATGATTCTGGGAACACCCAGGGACTGGGGACATGATTCTGGGAACGCCCAGGGACTGGGGACAATATTCTGGGAACACCCAGGGACTGGGGACATGATTCTGGGGACTCCCAGGGACTGGGGACATGATTCTGGGGACTCCCAGGGACTGGGGACATGATTCTGGGGACTCCCAGGGACTGGGGACATGATTCTGGGGACTCCCAGGGACTGGGGACATGATTCTGGGAACGCCCAGGGACTGGGGACATGATTCTGGGAACGCCCAGCGACTGGGGACATGATTCTGGGAACGCCCAGGGACTGGGGACATGATTCTGGGGACTCCCAGGGACTGGGGACATGATTCTGGGAACGCCCAGGGACTGGGGACATGATTCTGGGAACGCCCAGGGACTGGGGACATGATTCTGGGAACGCCCAGGGACTGGGGACGTGATTCTGGGAACGCCCAGGGACTGGGGACATGATTCTGGGAACGCCCAGGGACAGGGGACATGATTCTGGGAACACCCAGGGACTGGGGACATGATTCTGGGAACACCCAGGGACTGGGGACATGATTCTGGGAACACCCAGGGACTGGGGACATGATTCTGGGAACGCCCAGGGACTGGGGACAATATTCTGGGAACACCCAGGGACTGGGGACATGATTCTGGGGACTCCCAGGGACTGGGGACATGATTCTGGGGACTCCCAGGGACTGGGGACATGATTCTGGGAACACCCAGGGACTGGGGACATGATTCTGGGAACGCCCAGGGACTGGGGACAATATTCTGGGAACACCCAGGGACTGGGGACATGATTCTGGGAACGCCCAGGGACTGGGGACAATATTCTGGGAACGCCCAGGGACTGGGGACATGATTCTGGGAACGCCCAGCGACTGGGGACATGATTCTGGGAACGCCCAGGGACTGGGGACATGATTCTGGGAACACCCAGGGACTGGGGACATGATTCTGGAAACACCCAGGGACTGGGGACAATATTCTGGGAACGCCCAGGGACTGGGGACATGATTCTGGGAACGCCCAGCGACTGGGGACATGATTCTGGGAACGCCCAGGGACTGGGGACATGATTCTGGGAACTCCCAGGGACTGGGGACATGATTCTGGGAACACCCAGGGACTGGGGACATGATTCTGGGAACACCCAGGGACTGGGGACATGATTCTGGGAACGCCCAGGGACTGGGGACAATATTCTGGGAACACCCAGGGACTGGGGACATGATTCTGGGGACTCCCAGGGACTGGGGACATGATTCTGGGGACTCCCAGGGACTGGGGACATGATTCTGGGGACTCCCAGGGACTGGGGACATGATTCTGGGGACTCCCAGGGACTGGGGACATGATTCTGGGAACGCCCAGGGACTGGGGACATGATTCTGGGAACACCCAGGGACTGGGGACATGATTCTGGGAACGCCCAGGGACTGGGGACAATATTCTGGGAACACCCAGGGACTGGGGACATGATTCTGGGGACTCCCAGGGACTGGGGACATGATTCTGGGGACTCCCAGGGACTGGGGACAATATTCTGGGAACGCCCAGGGACTGGGGACATGATTCTGGGAACGCCCAGCGACTGGGGACATGATTCTGGGAACGCCCAGGGACTGGGGACAATATTCTGGGAACACCCAGGGACTGGGGACATGATTCTGGGGACTCCCAGGGACTGGGGACATGATTCTGGGGACTCCCAGGGACTGGGGACATGATTCTGGGAACACCCAGGGACTGGGGACATGATTCTGGGAACACCCAGGGACTGGGGACATGATTCTGGGAACGCTCAGGGACTGGGGACAATATTCTGGGAACACCCAGGGACTGGGGACATGATTCTGGGGACTCCCAGGGACTGGGGACATGATTCTGGGAACACCCAGGGACTGGGGACATGATTCTGGGAACACCCAGGGACTGGGGACATGATTCTGGGAACGCCCAGGGACTGGGGACAATATTCTGGGAACACCCAGGGACTGGGGACATGATTCTGGGGACTCCCAGGGACTGGGGACATGATTCTGGGGACTCCCAGGGACTGGGGACATGATTCTGGGAACACCCAGGGACTGGGGACATGATTCTGGGAACGCCCAGGGACTGGGGACAATATTCTGGGAACACCCAGGGACTGGGGACATGATTCTGGGAACACCCAGGGACTGGGGACATGATTCTGGAAACACCCAGGGACTGGGGACAATATTCTGGGAACGCCCAGGGACTGGGGACATGATTCTGGGAACGCCCAGCGACTGGGGACATGATTCTGGGAACGCCCAGGGACTGGGGACATGATTCTGGGAACACCCAGGGACTGGGGACATGATTCTGGAAACACCCAGGGACTGGGGACAATATTCTGGGAACGCCCAGGGACTGGGGACATGATTCTGGGAACGCCCAGCGACTGGGGACATGATTCTGGGAACGCCCAGGGACTGGGGACATGATTCTGGGAACTCCCAGGGACTGGGGACATGATTCTGGGAACACCCAGGGACTGGGGACATGATTCTGGGAACACCCAGGGACTGGGGACATGATTCTGGGAACACCCAGGGACTGGGGACATGATTCTGGGAACACCCAGGGACTGGGGACATGATTCTGGGAACTCCCAGGGACTGGGGACATGATTCTGGGAACTCCCAGGGACTGGGGACATGATTCTGGGAACACCCAGGGACTGGGGACATGATTCTGGGAACGCCCAGGGACTGGGGACAATATTCTGGGAACACCCAGGGACTGGGGACATGATTCTGGGGACTCCCAGGGACTGGGGACATGATTCTGGGGACTCCCAGGGACTGGGGACATGATTCTGGGGACTCCCAGGGACTGGGGACATGATTCTGGGAACACCCAGGGACTGGGGACATGATTCTGGGAACACCCAGGGACTGGGGACATGATTCTGGGAACGCCCAGGGACTGGGGACAATATTCTGGGAACACCCAGGGACTGGGGACATGATTCTGGGGACTCCCAGGGACTGGGGACATGATTCTGGGGACTCCCAGGGACTGGGGACATGATTCTGGGAACACCCAGGGACTGGGGACATGATTCTGGGAACGCCCAGGGACTGGGGACAATATTCTGGGAACACCCAGGGACTGGGGACATGATTCTGGGAACACCCAGGGACTGGGGACATGATTCTGGAAACACCCAGGGACTGGGGACAATATTCTGGGAACGCCCAGGGACTGGGGACATGATTCTGGGAACGCCCAGCGACTGGGGACATGATTCTGGGAACGCCCAGGGACTGGGGACATGATTCTGGGAACACCCAGGGACTGGGGACATGATTCTGGAAACACCCAGGGACTGGGGACAATATTCTGGGAACGCCCAGGGACTGGGGACATGATTCTGGGAACGCCCAGCGACTGGGGACATGATTCTGGGAACGCCCAGGGACTGGGGACATGATTCTGGGAACTCCCAGGGACTGGGGACATGATTCTGGGAACACCCAGGGACTGGGGACATGATTCTGGGAACACCCAGGGACTGGGGACATGATTCTGGGAACGCCCAGGGACTGGGGACAATATTCTGGGAACACCCAGGGACTGGGGACATGATTCTGGGGACTCCCAGGGACTGGGGACATGATTCTGGGGACTCCCAGGGACTGGGGACATGATTCTGGGGACTCCCAGGGACTGGGGACATGATTCTGGGGACTCCCAGGGACTGGGGACATGATTCTGGGAACGCCCAGGGACTGGGGACATGATTCTGGGAACGCCCAGCGACTGGGGACATGATTCTGGGAACGCCCAGGGACTGGGGACATGATTCTGGGGACTCCCAGGGACTGGGGACATGATTCTGGGAACGCCCAGGGACTGGGGACATGATTCTGGGAACGCCCAGGGACTGGGGACATGATTCTGGGAACGCCCAGGGACTGGGGACATGATTCTGGGAACGCCCAGGGACTGGGGACGTGATTCTGGGAACGCCCAGGGACTGGGGACATGATTCTGGGAACGCCCAGGGACAGGGGACATGATTCTGGGAACACCCAGGGACTGGGGACATGATTCTGGGAACGCCCAGGGACTGGGGACAATATTCTGGGAACACCCAGGGACTGGGGACATGATTCTGGGGACTCCCAGGGACTGGGGACATGATTCTGGGGACTCCCAGGGACTGGGGACATGATTCTGGGAACACCCAGGGACTGGGGACATGATTCTGGGAACGCCCAGGGACTGGGGACAATATTCTGGGAACACCCAGGGACTGGGGACATGATTCTGGGAACGCCCAGGGACTGGGGACAATATTCTGGGAACGCCCAGGGACTGGGGACATGATTCTGGGAACGCCCAGCGACTGGGGACATGATTCTGGGAACGCCCAGGGACTGGGGACATGATTCTGGGAACACCCAGGGACTGGGGACATGATTCTGGAAACACCCAGGGACTGGGGACAATATTCTGGGAACGCCCAGGGACTGGGGACATGATTCTGGGAACGCCCAGCGACTGGGGACATGATTCTGGGAACGCCCAGGGACTGGGGACATGATTCTGGGAACTCCCAGGGACTGGGGACATGATTCTGGGAACACCCAGGGACTGGGGACATGATTCTGGGAACACCCAGGGACTGGGGACATGATTCTGGGAACGCCCAGGGACTGGGGACAATATTCTGGGAACACCCAGGGACTGGGGACATGATTCTGGGGACTCCCAGGGACTGGGGACATGATTCTGGGGACTCCCAGGGACTGGGGACATGATTCTGGGGACTCCCAGGGACTGGGGACATGATTCTGGGGACTCCCAGGGACTGGGGACATGATTCTGGGAACGCCCAGGGACTGGGGACATGATTCTGGGAACACCCAGGGACTGGGGACATGATTCTGGGAACGCCCAGGGACTGGGGACATGATTCTGGGAACTCCCAGGGACTGGGGACATGATTCTGGGAATGCCCAGGGACTGGGGACATGATTCTGGGAACTCCCAGGGACTGGGGACATGATTCTGGGAACGCCCAGGGACTGGGGACATGATTCTGGGAACGCCCAGGGACTGAGGACATGATTCTGGGAACTCCCAGGGACTGGGGACATGATTCTGGGAACGCCCAGGGACTGGGGACATGATTCTGGGAACGCCCAGGGACTGGGGACATGATTCTGGGAACACCCAGGGACTGGGGACATGATTCTGGGAACGCCCAGGGACTGGGGACATGATTCTGGGAATGCCCAGGGACTGGGGACATGATTCTGGGAACACCCAGGGACTGGGGACATGATTCTGGGAACACCCAGGGACTGGGGACATGATTCTGGGAACGCCCAGGGACTGGGGACAATATTCTGGGAACGCCCAGGGACTGGGGACAATATTCTGGGAACACCCAGGGACTGGGGACATGATTCTGGGGACTCCCAGGGACTGGGGACATGATTCTGGGGACTCCCAGGGACTGGGGACATGATTCTGGGAACACCCAGGGACTGGGGACATGATTCTGGGAACGCCCAGGGACTGGGGACATGATTCTGGGGACTCCCAGGGACTGGGGACATGATTCTGGGGACTCCCAGGGACTGGGGACATGATTCTGGGGACTCCCAGGGACTGGGGACATGATTCTGGGGACTCCCAGGGACTGGGGACATGATTCTGGGAACGCCCAGGGACTGGGGACATGATTCTGGGGACTCCCAGGGACTGGGGACATGATTCTGGGAACGCCCAGGGACTGGGGACATGATTCTGGGAACGCCCAGGGACAGGGGACATGATTCTGGGAACACCCAGGGACTGGGGACATGATTCTGGGAACACCCAGGGACTGGGGACATGATTCTGGGAACACCCAGGGACTGGGGACATGATTCTGGGAACGCCCAGCGACTGGGGACATGATTCTGGGAACGCCCAGGGACTGGGGACATGATTCTGGGAACACCAGGGACTGGGGACATGATTCTGGGAACTCCCAGGGACTGGGGACATTATTCTGGGAACTCCCAGGGACTGGGGACATGATTCTGGGAACTCCCAGGGACTGGGGACATGATTCTGGGAACACCCAGGGACTGGGGACATGATTCTGGGAACACCCAGGGACTGGGGACATGATTCTGGGAACGCCCAGGGACTGGGGACATGATTCTGGGGACTCCCAGGGACTGGGGACATGATTCTGGGAACACCCAGGGACTGGGGACATGATTCTGGGAACACCCAGGGACTGGGGACATGATTCTGGGAACGCCCAGGGACTGGGGACAATATTCTGGGAACACCCAGGGACTGGGGACATGATTCTGGGGACTCCCAGGGACTGGGGACATGATTCTGGGGACTCCCAGGGACTGGGGACATGATTCTGGGAACGCCCAGGGACTGGGGACAATATTCTGGGAACACCCAGGAACTGGGGACATGATTCTGGGGACTCCCAGGGACTGGGGACATGATTCTGGGGACTCCCAGGGACTGGGGACAATATTCTGGGAACGCCCAGGGACTGGGGACATGATTCTGGGAACGCCCAGGGACTGGGGACATGATTCTGGGGACTCCCAGGGACTGGGGACATGATTCTGGGAACGCCCAGGGACTGGGGACATGATTCTGGGAACGCCCAGGGACTGGGGACATGATTCTGGGAACGCCCAGGGACTGGGGACAATATTCTGGGAACACCCAGGGACTGGGGACATGATTCTGGGGACTCCCAGGGACTGGGGACATGATTCTGGGAACACCCAGGGACTGGGGACATGATTCTGGGAACTCCCAGGGACTGGGGACATGATTCTGGGGACTCCCAGGGACTGGGGACATGATTCTGGGAACACCCAGGGACTGGGGACATGATTCTGGGAACACCCAGGGACTGGGGACATGATTCTGGGAACGCCCAGGGACTGGGGACAATATTCTGGGAACACCCAGGGACTGGGGACATGATTCTGGGGACTCCCAGGGACTGGGGACATGATTCTGGGGACGCCCAGGGACTGGGGACAATATTCTGGGAACACCCAGGGACTGGGGACATGATTCTGGGGACTCCCAGCGACTGGGGACATGATTCTGGGAACGCCCAGGGACTGGGGACATGATTCTGGGAACGCCCAGCGACTGGGGACATGATTCTGGGAACGCCCAGGGACTGGGGACATGATTCTGGGAACGCCCAGGGACTGGGGACAATATTCTGGGAACACCCAGGGACTGGGGACATGATTCTGGGGACTCCCAGGGACTGGGGACATGATTCTGGGAACACCCAGGGACTGGGGACATGATTCTGGGAACACCCAGGGACTGGGGACATGATTCTGGGGACTCCCAGGGACTGGGGACATGATTCTGGGAACACCCAGGGACTGGGGACATGATTCTGGGGACGCCCAGGGACTGGGGACAATATTCTGGGAACACCCAGGGACTGGGGACATGATTCTGGGGACTCCCAGGGACTGGGGACATGATTCTGGGAACGCCCAGGGACTGGGGACAATATTCTGGGAACACCCAGGGACTGGGGACATGATTCTGGGGACTCCCAGGGACTGGGGACATGATTCTGGGAACGCCCAGCGACTGGGGACATGATTCTGGGAACACCCAGGGACTGGGGACATGATTCTGGGAACGCCCAGGGACTGGGGACATGATTCTGGGAACACCCAGGGACTGGGGACATGATTCTGGGAACGCCCAGGGACTGGGGACATGATTCTGGGGACTCCCAGGGACTGGGGACATGATTCGGGGAACACCCAGGGACTGGGGACATGATTCTGGGAACACCCAGGGACTGGGGACATGATTCTGGGGACTCCCAGGGACTGGGGACATGATTCTGGGAACGCCCAGGGACTGGGGACAATATTCTGGGAACACCCAGGAACTGGGGACATGATTCTGGGGACTCCCAGGGACTGGGGACATGATTCTGGGGACTCCCAGGGACTGGGGACAATATTCTGGGAACGCCCAGGGACTGGGGACATGATTCTGGGAACGCCCAGGGACTGGGGACATGATTCTGGGGACTCCCAGGGACTGGGGACATGATTCTGGGAACGCCCAGGGACTGGGGACATGATTCTGGGAACACCCAGGGACTGGGGACATGATTCTGGGGACTCCCAGGGACTGGGGACATGATTCTGGGAACGCCCAGGGACTGGGGACATGATTCTGGGGACTCCCAGGGACTGGGGACAATATTCTGGGAACGCCCAGGGACTGGGGACATGATTCTGGGAATGCCCAGGGACTGGGGACATGATTCTGGGGACTCCCAGGGACTGGGGACATGATTCTGGGAACGCCCAGGGACTGGGGACATGATTCTGGGGACTCCCAGGGACTGGGGACAATATTCTGGGAACGCCCAGGGACTGGGGACATGATTCTGGGAACTCCCAGGGACTGGGGACATGATTCTGGGGACTCCCAGGGACTGGGGACATGATTCTGGGAACGCCCAGGGACTGGGGACATGATTCTGGGAACGCCCAGGGACTGGGGACAATATTCTGGGAACACCCAGGGACTGGGGACATGATTCTGGGGACTCCCAGGGACTGGGGACATGATTCTGGGAACACCCAGGGACTGGGGACATGATTCTGGGAACTCCCAGGGACTGGGGACATGATTCTGGGGACTCCCAGGGACTGGGGACATGATTCTGGGAACACCCAGGGACTGGGGACATGATTCTGGGAACACCCAGGGACTGGGGACATGATTCTGGGAACGCCCAGGGACTGGGGACAATATTCTGGGAACACCCAGGGACTGGGGACATGATTCTGGGGACTCCCAGGGACTGGGGACATGATTCTGGGGACGCCCAGGGACTGGGGACAATATTCTGGGAACACCCAGGGACTGGGGACATGATTCTGGGGACTCCCAGCGACTGGGGACATGATTCTGGGAACGCCCAGGGACTGGGGACATGATTCTGGGAACGCCCAGCGACTGGGGACATGATTCTGGGAACACCCAGGGACTGGGGACATGATTCTGGGGACTCCCAGGGACTGGGGACATGATTCTGGGAACACCCAGGGACTGGGGACATGATTCTGGGAACACCCAGGGACTGGGGACATGATTCTGGGAACGCCCAGGGACTGGGGACAATATTCTGGGAACACCCAGGGACTGGGGACATGATTCTGGGGACTCCCAGGGACTGGGGACATGATTCTGGGGACGCCCAGGGACTGGGGACAATATTCTGGGAACACCCAGGGACTGGGGACATGATTCTGGGGACTCCCAGGGACTGGGGACATGATTCTGGGAACGCCCAGGGACTGGGGACAATATTCTGGGAACACCCAGGGACTGGGGACATGATTCTGGGGACTCCCAGGGACTGGGGACATGATTCTGGGAACGCCCAGCGACTGGGGACATGATTCTGGGAACGCCCAGGGACTGGGGACATGATTCTGGGAACGCCCAGGGACTGGGGACAATATTCTGGGAACACCCAGGGACTGGGGACATGATTCTGGGGACTCCCAGGGACTGGGGACATGATTCTGGGGACTCCCAGGGACTGGGGACATGATTCTGGGAACACCCAGGGACTGGGGACATGATTCTGGGAACACCCAGGGACTGGGGACATGATTCTGGGAACGCCCAGGGACTGGGGACATGATTCTGGGGACTCCCAGGGACTGGGGACATGATTCGGGGAACACCCAGGGACTGGGGACATGATTCTGGGAACACCCAGGGACTGGGGACATGATTCTGGGAACACCCAGGGACTGGGGACATGATTCTGGGAACGCCCAGGGACTGGGGACAATATTCTGGGAACACCCAGGGACTGGGGACATGATTCTGGGGACTCCCAGGGACTGGGGACATGATTCTGGGGACTCCCAGGGACTGGGGACATGATTCTGGGGACTCCCAGGGACTGGGGACATGATTCTGGGGACTCCCAGGGACTGGGGACATGATTCTGGGAACGCCCAGGGACTGGGGACATGATTCTGGGAACACCCAGGGACTGGGGACATGATTCTGGGAACGCCCAGGGACTGGGGACATGATTCTGGGAACGCCCAGGGACTGAGGACATGATTCTGGGAACTCCCAGGGACTGGGGACATGATTCTGGGAACGCCCAGGGACTGGGGACATGATTCTGGGAACGCCCAGGGACTGGGGACATGATTCTGGGAACACCCAGGGACTGGGGACATGATTCTGGGAACGCCCAGGGACTGGGGACATGATTCTGGGAATGCCCAGGGACTGGGGACATGATTCTGGGAACACCCAGGGACTGGGGACATGATTCTGGGAACACCCAGGGACTGGGGACATGATTCTGGGAACGCCCAGGGACTGGGGACAATATTCTGGGAACGCCCAGGGACTGGGGACAATATTCTGGGAACACCCAGGGACTGGGGACATGATTCTGGGGACTCCCAGGGACTGGGGACATGATTCTGGGGACTCCCAGGGACTGGGGACATGATTCTGGGAACACCCAGGGACTGGGGACATGATTCTGGGAACGCCCAGGGACTGGGGACATGATTCTGGGGACTCCCAGGGACTGGGGACATGATTCTGGGGACTCCCAGGGACTGGGGACATGATTCTGGGGACTCCCAGGGACTGGGGACATGATTCTGGGGACTCCCAGGGACTGGGGACATGATTCTGGGAACGCCCAGGGACTGGGGACATGATTCTGGGAACGCCCAGGGACAGGGGACATGATTCTGGGAACACCCAGGGACTGGGGACATGATTCTGGGAACACCCAGGGACTGGGGACATGATTCTGGGAACACCCAGGGACTGGGGACATGATTCTGGGAACGCCCAGCGACTGGGGACATGATTCTGGGAACGCCCAGGGACTGGGGACATGATTCTGGGAACACCAGGGACTGGGGACATGATTCTGGGAACTCCCAGGGACTGGGGACATGATTCTGGGAACTCCCAGGGACTGGGGACATGATTCTGGGAACTCCCAGGGACTGGGGACATGATTCTGGGAACACCCAGGGACTGGGGACATGATTCTGGGAACACCCAGGGACTGGGGACATGATTCTGGGAACGCCCAGGGACTGGGGACATGATTCTGGGGACTCCCAGGGACTGGGGACATGATTCTGGGAACACCCAGGGACTGGGGACATGATTCTGGGAACACCCAGGGACTGGGGACATGATTCTGGGAACGCCCAGGGACTGGGGACAATATTCTGGGAACACCCAGGGACTGGGGACATGATTCTGGGGACTCCCAGGGACTGGGGACATGATTCTGGGGACTCCCAGGGACTGGGGACATGATTCTGGGAACGCCCAGGGACTGGGGACAATATTCTGGGAACACCCAGGAACTGGGGACATGATTCTGGGGACTCCCAGGGACTGGGGACATGATTCTGGGGACTCCCAGGGACTGGGGACAATATTCTGGGAACGCCCAGGGACTGGGGACATGATTCTGGGAACGCCCAGGGACTGGGGACATGATTCTGGGGACTCCCAGGGACTGGGGACATGATTCTGGGAACGCCCAGGGACTGGGGACATGATTCTGGGAACGCCCAGGGACTGGGGACATGATTCTGGGAACGCCCAGGGACTGGGGACAATATTCTGGGAACACCCAGGGACTGGGGACATGATTCTGGGGACTCCCAGGGACTGGGGACATGATTCTGGGAACACCCAGGGACTGGGGACATGATTCTGGGAACTCCCAGGGACTGGGGACATGATTCTGGGGACTCCCAGGGACTGGGGACATGATTCTGGGAACACCCAGGGACTGGGGACATGATTCTGGGAACACCCAGGGACTGGGGACATGATTCTGGGAACGCCCAGGGACTGGGGACAATATTCTGGGAACACCCAGGGACTGGGGACATGATTCTGGGGACTCCCAGGGACTGGGGACATGATTCTGGGGACGCCCAGGGACTGGGGACAATATTCTGGGAACACCCAGGGACTGGGGACATGATTCTGGGGACTCCCAGCGACTGGGGACATGATTCTGGGAACGCCCAGGGACTGGGGACATGATTCTGGGAACGCCCAGCGACTGGGGACATGATTCTGGGAACGCCCAGGGACTGGGGACATGATTCTGGGAACGCCCAGGGACTGGGGACAATATTCTGGGAACACCCAGGGACTGGGGACATGATTCTGGGGACTCCCAGGGACTGGGGACATGATTCTGGGAACACCCAGGGACTGGGGACATGATTCTGGGAACACCCAGGGACTGGGGACATGATTCTGGGGACTCCCAGGGACTGGGGACATGATTCTGGGAACACCCAGGGACTGGGGACATGATTCTGGGGACGCCCAGGGACTGGGGACAATATTCTGGGAACACCCAGGGACTGGGGACATGATTCTGGGGACTCCCAGGGACTGGGGACATGATTCTGGGAACGCCCAGGGACTGGGGACAATATTCTGGGAACACCCAGGGACTGGGGACATGATTCTGGGGACTCCCAGGGACTGGGGACATGATTCTGGGAACGCCCAGCGACTGGGGACAT
Organism: Lithobates pipiens; assembly: GCF_037356315.1. Lineage (NCBI taxonomy): Eukaryota > Metazoa > Chordata > Amphibia > Anura > Ranidae > Lithobates > Lithobates pipiens. Next base: position 2,700,225 of record NW_027507748.1, read on the forward strand.
GATTCTGGGAACGCCCAGGGACTGGGGACATGATTCTGGGAACGCCCAGGGACTGGGGACAATATTCTGGGAACACCCAGGGACTGGGGACATGATTCTGGGGACTCCCAGGGACTGGGGACATGATTCTGGGGACTCCCAGGGACTGGGGACATGATTCTGGGAACACCCAGGGACTGGGGACATGATTCTGGGAACACCCAGGGACTGGGGACATGATTCTGGGAACGCCCAGGGACTGGGGACATGATTCTGGGGACTCCCAGGGACTGGGGACATGATTCGGGGAACACCCAGGGACTGGGGACATGATTCTGGGAACACCCAGGGACTGGGGACATGATTCTGGGGACTCCCAGGGACTGGGGACATGATTCTGGGAACGCCCAGGGACTGGGGACAATATTCTGGGAACACCCAGGAACTGGGGACATGATTCTGGGGACTCCCAGGGACTGGGGACATGATTCTGGGGACTCCCAGGGACTGGGGACAATATTCTGGGAACGCCCAGGGACTGGGGACATGATTCTGGGAACGCCCAGGGACTGGGGACATGATTCTGGGGACTCCCAGGGACTGGGGACATGATTCTGGGAACGCCCAGGGACTGGGGACATGATTCTGGGAACACCCAGGGACTGGGGACATGATTCTGGGGACTCCCAGGGACTGGGGACATGATTCTGGGAACGCCCAGGGACTGGGGACATGATTCTGGGGACTCCCAGGGACTGGGGACAATATTCTGGGAACGCCCAGGGACTGGGGACATGATTCTGGGAACGCCCAGGGACTGGGGACATGATTCTGGGGACTCCCAGGGACTGGGGACATGATTCTGGGAACGCCCAGGGACTGGGGACATGATTCTGGGGACTCCCAGGGACTGGGGACAATATTCTGGGAACGCCCAGGGACTGGGGACATGATTCTGGGAACTCCCAGGGACTGGGGACATGATTCTGGGGACTCCCAGGGACTGGGGACATGATTCTGGGAACGCCCAGGGACTGGGGACATGATTCTGGGAACGCCCAGGGACTGGGGACAATATTCTGGGAACACCCAGGGACTGGGGACATGATTCTGGGGACTCCCAGGGACTGGGGACATGATTCTGGGAACACCCAGGGACTGGGGACATGATTCTGGGAACTCCCAGGGACTGGGGACATGATTCTGGGGACTCCCAGGGACTGGGGACATGATTCTGGGAACACCCAGGGACTGGGGACATGATTCTGGGAACACCCAGGGACTGGGGACATGATTCTGGGAACGCCCAGGGACTGGGGACAATATTCTGGGAACACCCAGGGACTGGGGACATGATTCTGGGGACTCCCAGGGACTGGGGACATGATTCTGGGGACGCCCAGGGACTGGGGACAATATTCTGGGAACACCCAGGGACTGGGGACATGATTCTGGGGACTCCCAGGGACTGGGGACATGATTCTGGGGACTCCCAGGGACTGGGGACATGATTCTGGGAACGCCCAGGGACTGGGGACATGATTCTGGGGACTCCCAGGGACTGGGGACAATATTCTGGGAACGCCCAGGGACTGGGGACATGATTCTGGGAATGCCCAGGGACTGGGGACATGATTCTGGGGACTCCCAGGGACTGGGGACATGATTCTGGGAACGCCCAGGGACTGGGGACATGATTCTGGGGACTCCCAGGGACTGGGGACAATATTCTGGGAACGCCCAGGGACTGGGGACATGATTCTGGGAACTCCCAGGGACTGGGGACATGATTCTGGGGACTCCCAGGGACTGGGGACATGATTCTGGGAACGCCCAGGGACTGGGGACATGATTCTGGGAACGCCCAGGGACTGGGGACAATATTCTGGGAACACCCAGGGACTGGGGACATGATTCTGGGGACTCCCAGGGACTGGGGACATGATTCTGGGAACACCCAGGGACTGGGGACATGATTCTGGGAACTCCCAGGGACTGGGGACATGATTCTGGGGACTCCCAGGGACTGGGGACATGATTCTGGGAACACCCAGGGACTGGGGACATGATTCTGGGAACACCCAGGGACTGGGGACATGATTCTGGGAACGCCCAGGGACTGGGGACAATATTCTGGGAACACCCAGGGACTGGGGACATGATTCTGGGGACTCCCAGGGACTGGGGACATGATTCTGGGGACGCCCAGGGACTGGGGACAATATTCTGGGAACACCCAGGGACTGGGGACATGATTCTGGGGACTCCCAGCGACTGGGGACATGATTCTGGGAACGCCCAGGGACTGGGGACATGATTCTGGGAACGCCCAGCGACTGGGGACATGATTCTGGGAACACCCAGGGACTGGGGACATGATTCTGGGGACTCCCAGGGACTGGGGACATGATTCTGGGAACACCCAGGGACTGGGGACATGATTCTGGGAACACCCAGGGACTGGGGACATGATTCTGGGAACGCCCAGGGACTGGGGACAATATTCTGGGAACACCCAGGGACTGGGGACATGATTCTGGGGACTCCCAGGGACTGGGGACATGATTCTGGGGACGCCCAGGGACTGGGGACAATATTCTGGGAACACCCAGGGACTGGGGACATGATTCTGGGGACTCCCAGGGACTGGGGACATGATTCTGGGAACGCCCAGGGACTGGGGACAATATTCTGGGAACACCCAGGGACTGGGGACATGATTCTGGGGACTCCCAGGGACTGGGGACATGATTCTGGGAACGCCCAGCGGACTGGGGACATGATTCTGGGAACGCCCAGGGACTGGGGACATGATTCTGGGAACGCCCAGGGACTGGGGACAATATTCTGGGAACACCCAGGGACTGGGGACATGATTCTGGGGACTCCCAGGGACTGGGGACATGATTCTGGGGACTCCCAGGGACTGGGGACATGATTCTGGGAACACCCAGGGACTGGGGACATGATTCTGGGAACACCCAGGGACTGGGGACATGATTCTGGGAACGCCCAGGGACTGGGGACATGATTCTGGGGACTCCCAGGGACTGGGGACATGATTCTGGGGAACACCCAGGGACTGGGGACATGATTCTGGGAACACCCAGGGACTGGGGACATGATTCTGGGAACACCCAGGGACTGGGGACATGATTCTGGGAACGCCCAGGGACTGGGGACAATATTCTGGGAACACCCAGGGACTGGGGACATGATTCTGGGGACTCCCAGGGACTGGGGACATGATTCTGGGGACTCCCAGGGACTGGGGACATGATTCTGGGGACTCCCAGGGACTGGGGACATGATTCTGGGAACTCCCAGGGACTGGGGACATGATTCTGGGAACGCCCAGGGACTGGGGACATGATTCTGGGAACACCCAGGGACTGGGGACATGATTCTGGGAACGCCCAGGGACTGGGGACATGATTCTGGGAACGCCCAGGGACTGAGGACATGATTCTGGGAACTCCCAGGGACTGGGGACATGATTCTGGGAACGCCCAGGGACTGGGGACATGATTCTGGGAACGCCCAGGGACTGGGGACATGATTCTGGGAACACCCAGGGACTGGGGACATGATTCTGGGAACGCCCAGGGACTGGGGACATGATTCTGGGAATGCCCAGGGACTGGGGACATGATTCTGGGAACACCCAGGGACTGGGGACATGATTCTGGGAACACCCAGGGACTGGGGACATGATTCTGGGAACGCCCAGGGACTGGGGACAAGATTCTGGGAACGCCCAGGGACTGGGGACAATATTCTGGGAACACCCAGGGACTGGGGACATGATTCTGGGGACTCCCAGGGACTGGGGACATGATTCTGGGGACTCCCAGGGACTGGGGACATGATTCTGGGAACACCCAGGGACTGGGGACATGATTCTGGGAACGCCCAGGGACTGGGGACATGATTCTGGGGACTCCCAGGGACTGGGGACATGATTCTGGGGACTCCCAGGGACTGGGGACATGATTCTGGGGACTCCCAGGGACTGGGGACATGATTCTGGGGACTCCCAGGGACTGGGGACATGATTCTGGGAACGCCCAGGGACTGGGGACATGATTCTGGGAACGCCCAGGGACAGGGGACATGATTCTGGGAACACCCAGGGACTGGGGACATGATTCTGGGAACACCCAGGGACTGGGGACATGATTCTGGGAACACCCAGGGACTGGGGACATGATTCTGGGAACGCCCAGCGACTGGGGACATGATTCTGGGAACGCCCAGGGACTGGGGACATGATTCTGGGAACACCAGGGACTGGGGACATGATTCTGGGAACTCCCAGGGACTGGGGACATGATTCTGGGAACTCCCAGGGACTGGGGACATGATTCTGGGAACTCCCAGGGACTGGGGACATGATTCTGGGAACACCCAGGGACTGGGGACATGATTCTGGGAACACCCAGGGACTGGGGACATGATTCTGGGAACGCCCAGGGACTGGGGACATGATTCTGGGGACTCCCAGGGACTGGGGACATGATTCTGGGAACACCCAGGGACTGGGGACATGATTCTGGGAACACCCAGGGACTGGGGACATGATTCTGGGAACGCCCAGGGACTGGGGACAATATTCTGGGAACACCCAGGGACTGGGGACATGATTCTGGGGACTCCCAGGGACTGGGGACATGATTCTGGGGACTCCCAGGGACTGGGGACATGATTCTGGGAACGCCCAGGGACTGGGGACAATATTCTGGGAACACCCAGGAACTGGGGACATGATTCTGGGGACTCCCAGGGACTGGGGACATGATTCTGGGGACTCCCAGGGACTGGGGACAATATTCTGGGAACGCCCAGGGACTGGGGACATGATTCTGGGAACGCCCAGGGACTGGGGACATGATTCTGGGGACTCCCAGGGACTGGGGACATGATTCTGGGAACGCCCAGGGACTGGGGACATGATTCTGGGAACGCCCAGGGACTGGGGACATGATTCTGGGAACGCCCAGGGACTGGGGACAATATTCTGGGAACACCCAGGGACTGGGGACATGATTCTGGGGACTCCCAGGGACTGGGGACATGATTCTGGGAACACCCAGGGACTGGGGACATGATTCTGGGAACTCCCAGGGACTGGGGACATGATTCTGGGGACTCCCAGGGACTGGGGACATGATTCTGGGAACACCCAGGGACTGGGGACATGATTCTGGGAACACCCAGGGACTGGGGACATGATTCTGGGAACGCCCAGGGACTGGGGACAATATTCTGGGAACACCCAGGGACTGGGGACATGATTCTGGGGACTCCCAGGGACTGGGGACATGATTCTGGGGACGCCCAGGGACTGGGGACAATATTCTGGGAACACCCAGGGACTGGGGACATGATTCTGGGGACTCCCAGCGACTGGGGACATGATTCTGGGAACGCCCAGGGACTGGGGACATGATTCTGGGAACGCCCAGCGACTGGGGACATGATTCTGGGAACGCCCAGGGACTGGGGACATGATTCTGGGAACGCCCAGGGACTGGGGACAATATTCTGGGAACACCCAGGGACTGGGGACATGATTCTGGGGACTCCCAGGGACTGGGGACATGATTCTGGGAACACCCAGGGACTGGGGACATGATTCTGGGAACACCCAGGGACTGGGGACATGATTCTGGGGACTCCCAGGGACTGGGGACATGATTCTGGGAACACCCAGGGACTGGGGACATGATTCTGGGGACGCCCAGGGACTGGGGACAATATTCTGGGAACACCCAGGGACTGGGGACATGATTCTGGGGACTCCCAGGGACTGGGGACATGATTCTGGGAACGCCCAGGGACTGGGGACAATATTCTGGGAACACCCAGGGACTGGGGACATGATTCTGGGGACTCCCAGGGACTGGGGACATGATTCTGGAACGCCCAGCGACTGGGGACATGATTCTGGGAACGCCCAGGGACTGGGGACATGATTCTGGGAACGCCCAGGGACTGGGGACAATATTCTGGGAACACCCAGGGACTGGGGACATGATTCTGGGGACTCCCAGGGACTGGGGACATGATTCTGGGGACTCCCAGGGACTGGGGACATGATTCTGGGAACACCCAGGGACTGGGGACATGATTCTGGGAACACCCAGGGACTGGGGACATGATTCTGGGAACGCCCAGGGACTGGGGACATGATTCTGGGGACTCCCAGGGACTGGGGACATGATTCGGGGAACACCCAGGGACTGGGGACATGATTCTGGGGACTCCCAGGGACTGGGGACATGATTCTGGGAACGCCCAGGGACTGGGGACAATATTCTGGGAACACCCAGGAACTGGGGACATGATTCTGGGGACTCCCAGGGACTGGGGACATGATTCTGGGGACTCCCAGGGACTGGGGACAATATTCTGGGAACGCCCAGGGACTGGGGACATGATTCTGGGAACGCCCAGGGACTGGGGACATGATTCTGGGGACTCCCAGGGACTGGGGACATGATTCTGGGAACGCCCAGGGACTGGGGACATGATTCTGGGAACACCCAGGGACTGGGGACATGATTCTGGGGACTCCCAGGGACTGGGGACATGATTCTGGGAACGCCCAGGGACTGGGGACATGATTCTGGGGACTCCCAGGGACTGGGGACAATATTCTGGGAACGCCCAGGGACTGGGGACATGATTCTGGGAACGCCCAGGGACTGGGGACATGATTCTGGGGACTCCCAGGGACTGGGGACATGATTCTGGGAACGCCCAGGGACTGGGGACATGATTCTGGGGACTCCCAGGGACTGGGGACAATATTCTGGGAACGCCCAGGGACTGGGGACATGATTCTGGGAACTCCCAGGGACTGGGGACATGATTCTGGGGACTCCCAGGGACTGGGGACATGATTCTGGGAACGCCCAGGGACTGGGGACATGATTCTGGGAACGCCCAGGGACTGGGGACAATATTCTGGGAACACCCAGGGACTGGGGACATGATTCTGGGGACTCCCAGGGACTGGGGACATGATTCTGGGAACACCCAGGGACTGGGGACATGATTCTGGGAACTCCCAGGGACTGGGGACATGATTCTGGGGACTCCCAGGGACTGGGGACATGATTCTGGGAACACCCAGGGACTGGGGACATGATTCTGGGAACACCCAGGGACTGGGGACATGATTCTGGGAACGCCCAGGGACTGGGGACAATATTCTGGGAACACCCAGGGACTGGGGACATGATTCTGGGGACTCCCAGGGACTGGGGACATGATTCTGGGGACGCCCAGGGACTGGGGACAATATTCTGGGAACACCCAGGGACTGGGGACATGATTCTGGGGACTCCCAGCGACTGGGGACATGATTCTGGGAACGCCCAGGGACTGGGGACATGATTCTGGGAACGCCCAGCGACTGGGGACATGATTCTGGGAACGCCCAGGGACTGGGGACATGATTCTGGGAACGCCCAGGGACTGGGGACAATATTCTGGGAACACCCAGGGACTGGGGACATGATTCTGGGGACTCCCAGGGACTGGGGACATGATTCTGGGAACACCCAGGGACTGGGGACATGATTCTGGGAACACCCAGGGACTGGGGACATGATTCTGGGGACTCCCAGGGACTGGGGACATGATTCTGGGAACACCCAGGGACTGGGGACATGATTCTGGGAACACCCAGGGACTGGGGACATGATTCTGGGAACGCCCAGGGACTGGGGACAATATTCTGGGAACACCCAGGGACTGGGGACATGATTCTGGGGACTCCCAGGGACTGGGGACATGATTCTGGGGACGCCCAGGGACTGGGGACAATATTCTGGGAACACCCAGGGACTGGGGACATGATTCTGGGGACTCCCAGGGACTGGGGACATGATTCTGGGAACGCCCAGGGACTGGGGACAATATTCTGGGAACACCCAGGGACTGGGGACATGATTCTGGGGACTCCCAGGGACTGGGGACATGATTCTGGGAACGCCCAGGGACTGGGGACAATATTCTGGGAACACCCAGGGACTGGGGACATGATTCTGGGGACTCCCAGGGACTGGGGACATGATTCTGGGAACGCCCAGCGACTGGGGACAATATTCTGGGAACACCCAGGGACTGGGGACATGATTCTGGGGACTCCCAGGGACTGGGGACATGATTCTGGGGACTCCCAGGGACTGGGGACATGATTCTGGGAACACCCAGGGACTGGGGACATGATTCTGGGAACACCCAGGGACTGGGGACATGATTCTGGGGACTCCCAGGGACTGGGGACATGATTCTGGGGACTCCCAGGGACTGGGGACAATATTCTGGGAACGCCCAGGGACTGGGGACATGATTCTGGGAACGCCCAGGGACTGGGGACATGATTCTGGGAACGCCCAGGGACTGGGGACAATATTCTGGGAACACCCAGGGACTGGGGACATGATTCTGGGGACTCCCAGGGACTGGGGACATGATTCTGGGGACTCCCAGGGACTGGGGACATGATTCTGGGAACACCCAGGGACTGGGGACATGATTCTGGGAACGCCCAGGGACTGGGGACATGATTCTGGGGACTCCCAGGGACTGGGGACATGATTCTGGGGACTCCCAGGGACTGGGGACATGATTCTGGGGACTCCCAGGGACTGGGGACATGATTCTGGGGACTCCCAGGGACTGGGGACATGATTCTGGGAACGCCCAGGGACTGGGGACATGATTCTGGGGACTCCCAGGGACTGGGGACATGATTCTGGGAACGCCCAGGGACTGGGGACATGATTCTGGGAACGCCCAGGGACAGGGGACATGATTCTGGGAACACCCAGGGACTGGGGACATGATTCTGGGAACACCCAGGGACTGGGGACATGATTCTGGGAACACCCAGGGACTGGGGACATGATTCTGGGAACGCCCAGCGACTGGGGACATGATTCTGGGAACGCCCAGGGACTGGGGACATGATTCTGGGAACTCCCAGGGACTGGGGACATGATTCTGGGAACGCCCAGGGACTGGGGACATGATTCTGGGAACACCAGGGACTGGGGACATGATTCTGGGAACTCCCAGGGACTGGGGACATGATTCTGGGAACTCCCAGGGACTGGGGACATGATTCTGGGAACTCCCAGGGACTGGGGACATGATTCTGGGAACACCCAGGGACTGGGGACATGATTCTGGGAACACCCAGGGACTGGGGACATGATTCTGGGAACGCCCAGGGACTGGGGACATGATTCTGGGGACTCCCAGGGACTGGGGACATGATTCTGGGAACACCCAGGGACTGGGGACATGATTCTGGGAACACCCAGGGACTGGGGACATGATTCTGGGAACGCCCAGGGACTGGGGACAATATTCTGGGAACACCCAGGGACTGGGGACATGATTCTGGGGACTCCCAGGGACTGGGGACATGATTCTGGGGACTCCCAGGGACTGGGGACATGATTCTGGGAACGCCCAGGGACTGGGGACAATATTCTGGGAACACCCAGGAACTGGGGACATGATTCTGGGGACTCCCAGGGACTGGGGACATGATTCTGGGGACTCCCAGGGACTGGGGACAATATTCTGGGAACGCCCAGGGACTGGGGACATGATTCTGGGAACGCCCAGGGACTGGGGACATGATTCTGGGGACTCCCAGGGACTGGGGACATGATTCTGGGAACGCCCAGGGACTGGGGACATGATTCTGGGAACGCCCAGGGACTGGGGACATGATTCTGGGAACGCCCAGGGACTGGGGACAATATTCTGGGAACACCCAGGGACTGGGGACATGATTCTGGGGACTCCCAGGGACTGGGGACATGATTCTGGGAACACCCAGGGACTGGGGACATGATTCTGGGAACTCCCAGGGACTGGGGACATGATTCTGGGGACTCCCAGGGACTGGGGACATGATTCTGGGAACACCCAGGGACTGGGGACATGATTCTGGGAACACCCAGGGACTGGGGACATGATTCTGGGAACGCCCAGGGACTGGGGACAATATTCTGGGAACACCCAGGGACTGGGGACATGATTCTGGGGACTCCCAGGGACTGGGGACATGATTCTGGGGACGCCCAGGGACTGGGGACAATATTCTGGGAACACCCAGGGACTGGGGACATGATTCTGGGGACTCCCAGCGACTGGGGACAATATTCTGGGAACACCCAGGGACTGGGGACATGATTCTGGGAACGCCCAGGGACTGGGGACAATATTCTGGGAACACCCAGGGACTGGGGACATGATTCTGGGGACTCCCAGGGACTGGGGACATGATTCTGGGAACACCCAGGGACTGGGGACATGATTCTGGGAACACCCAGGGACTGGGGACATGATTCTGGGGACTCCCAGGGACTGGGGACATGATTCTGGGAACACCCAGGGACTGGGGACATGATTCTGGGAACACCCAGGGACTGGGGACATGATTCTGGGAACACCCAGGGACTGGGGACATGATTCTGGGGACTCCCAGGGACTGGGGACATGATTCTGGGAACACCCAGGGACTGGGGACATGATTCTGGGGACGCCCAGGGACTGGGGACAATATTCTGGGAACACCCAGGGACTGGGGACATGATTCTGGGGACTCCCAGGGACTGGGGACATGATTCTGGGAACGCCCAGGGACTGGGGACAATATTCTGGGAACACCCAGGGACTGGGGACATGATTCTGGGGACTCCCAGGGACTGGGGACATGATTCTGGGAACGCCCAGCGACTGGGGACATGATTCTGGGAACACCCAGGGACTGGGGACATGATTCTGGGAACGCCCAGGGACTGGGGACATGATTCTGGGAACACCCAGGGACTGGGGACATGATTCTGGGAACGCCCAGGGACTGGGGACATGATTCTGGGGACTCCCAGGGACTGGGGACATGATTCGGGGAACACCCAGGGACTGGGGACATGATTCTGGGAACACCCAGGGACTGGGGACATGATTCTGGGGACTCCCAGGGACTGGGGACATGATTCTGGGAACGCCCAGGGACTGGGGACAATATTCTGGGAACACCCAGGAACTGGGGACATGATTCTGGGGACTCCCAGGGACTGGGGACATGATTCTGGGGACTCCCAGGGACTGGGGACAATATTCTGGGAACGCCCAGGGACTGGGGACATGATTCTGGGAACGCCCAGGGACTGGGGACATGATTCTGGGGACTCCCAGGGACTGGGGACATGATTCTGGGAACGCCCAGGGACTGGGGACATGATTCTGGGAACACCCAGGGACTGGGGACATGATTCTGGGGACTCCCAGGGACTGGGGACATGATTCTGGGAACGCCCAGGGACTGGGGACATGATTCTGGGGACTCCCAGGGACTGGGGACAATATTCTGGGAACGCCCAGGGACTGGGGACATGATTCTGGGAACGCCCAGGGACTGGGGACATGATTCTGGGGACTCCCAGGGACTGGGGACATGATTCTGGGAACGCCCAGGGACTGGGGACATGATTCTGGGGACTCCCAGGGACTGGGGACAATATTCTGGGAACGCCCAGGGACTGGGGACATGATTCTGGGAACTCCCAGGGACTGGGGACATGATTCTGGGGACTCCCAGGGACTGGGGACATGATTCTGGGAACGCCCAGGGACTGGGGACATGATTCTGGGAACGCCCAGGGACTGGGGACAATATTCTGGGAACACCCAGGGACTGGGGACATGATTCTGGGGACTCCCAGGGACTGGGGACATGATTCTGGGAACACCCAGGGACTGGGGACATGATTCTGGGAACTCCCAGGGACTGGGGACATGATTCTGGGGACTCCCAGGGACTGGGGACATGATTCTGGGAACACCCAGGGACTGGGGACATGATTCTGGGAACACCCAGGGACTGGGGACATGATTCTGGGAACGCCCAGGGACTGGGGACAATATTCTGGGAACACCCAGGGACTGGGGACATGATTCTGGGGACTCCCAGGGACTGGGGACATGATTCTGGGGACGCCCAGGGACTGGGGACAATATTCTGGGAACACCCAGGGACTGGGGACATGATTCTGGGGACTCCCAGCGACTGGGGACATGATTCTGGGAACGCCCAGGGACTGGGGACATGATTCTGGGAACGCCCAGCGACTGGGGACATGATTCTGGGAACACCCAGGGACTGGGGACATGATTCTGGGGACTCCCAGGGACTGGGGACATGATTCTGGGAACACCCAGGGACTGGGGACATGATTCTGGGAACACCCAGGGACTGGGGACATGATTCTGGGAACGCCCAGGGACTGGGGACAATATTCTGGGAACACCCAGGGACTGGGGACATGATTCTGGGGACTCCCAGGGACTGGGGACATGATTCTGGGGACGCCCAGGGACTGGGGACAATATTCTGGGAACACCCAGGGACTGGGGACATGATTCTGGGGACTCCCAGGGACTGGGGACATGATTCTGGGAACGCCCAGGGACTGGGGACAATATTCTGGGAACACCCAGGGACTGGGGACATGATTCTGGGAACACCCAGGGACTGGGGACATGATTCGGGGAACACCCAGGGACTGGGGACATGATTCTGGGAACACCCAGGGACTGGGGACATGATTCTGGGAACACCCAGGGACTGGGGACATGATTCTGGGAACGCCCAGGGACTGGGGACAATATTCTGGGAACACCCAGGGACTGGGGACATGATTCTGGGGACTCCCAGGGACTGGGGACATGATTCTGGGGACTCCCAGGGACTGGGGACATGATTCTGGGGACTCCCAGGGACTGGGGACATGATTCTGGGGACTCCCAGGGACTGGGGACATGATTCTGGGGACTCCCAGGGACTGGGGACATGATTCTGGGAACGCCCAGGGACTGGGGACATGATTCTGGGAACACCCAGGGACTGGGGACATGATTCTGGGAACGCCCAGGGACTGGGGACATGATTCTGGGGACTCCCAGGGACTGGGGACATGATTCGGGGAACACCCAGGGACTGGGGACATGATTCTGGGAACACCCAGGGACTGGGGACATGATTCTGGGAACGCCCAGGGACTGGGGACATGATTCTGGGGACTCCCAGGGACTGGGGACATGATTCTGGGAACACCCAGGGACTGGGGACATGATTCTGGGAACACCCAGGGACTGGGGACATGATTCTGGGAACGCCCAGGGACTGGGGACATGATTTTGGGGACTCCCAGGGACTGGGGACATGATTCGGGGAACACCCAGGGACTGGGGACATGATTCTGGGAACACCCAGGGACTGGGGACATGATTCTGGGAACACCCAGGGACTGGGGACATGATTCTGGGAACGCCCAGGGACTGGGGACATGATTCTGGGGACTCCCAGGGACTGGGGACATGATTCGGGGAACACCCAGGGACTGGGGACATGATTCTGGGAACACCCAGGGACTGGGGACATGATTCTGGGAACACCCAGGGACTGGGGACATGATTCTGGGAACGCCCAGGGACTGGGGACAATATTCTGGGAACACCCAGGGACTGGGGACATGATTCTGGGGACTCCCAGGGACTGGGGACATGATTCTGGGGACTCCCAGGGACTGGGGACATGATTCTGGGGACTCCCAGGGACTGGGGACATGATTCTGGGGACTCCCAGGGACTGGGGACATGATTCTGGGAACGCCCAGGGACTGGGGACATGATTCTGGGAACGCCCAGGGACTGGGGACATGATTCTGGGAACGCCCAGGGACTGAGGACATGATTCTGGGAACGCCCAGGGACTGGGGACATGATTCTGGGAACGCCCAGGGACTGGGGACATGATTCTGGGAACGCCCAGGGACTGAGGACATGATTCTGGGAACTCCCAGGGACTGGGGACATGATTCTGGGAACGCCCAGGGACTGGGGACATGATTCTGGGAACGCCCAGGGACTGGGGACATGATTCTGGGAACACCCAGGGACTGGGGACATGATTCTGGGAATGCCCAGGGACTGGGGACAATATTCTGGGAACGCCCAGGGACTGGGGACATGATTCTGGGGACTCCCAGGGACTGGGGACATGATTCTGGGAATGCCCAGGGACTGGGGACAATATTCTGGGAACGCCCAGGGACTGGGGACATGATTCTGGGGACTCCCAGGGACTGGGGACATGATTCGGGGAACACCCAGGGACTGGGGACATGATTCTGGGAACACCCAGGGACTGGGGACATGATTCTGGGAACACCCAGGGACTGGGGACATGATTCTGGGAACGCCCAGGGACTGGGGACAATATTCTGGGAACACCCAGGGACTGGGGACATGATTCTGGGGACTCCCAGGGACTGGGGACATGATTCTGGGGACTCCCAGGGACTGGGGACATGATTCTGGGGACTCCCAGGGACTGGGGACATGATTCTGGGGACTCCCAGGGACTGGGGACATGATTCTGGGAACGCCCAGGGACTGGGGACATGATTCTGGGAACGCCCAGGGACTGGGGACATGATTCTGGGAACGCCCAGGGACTGAGGACATGATTCTGGGAACGCCCAGGGACTGGGGACATGATTCTGGGAACGCCCAGGGACTGGGGACATGATTCTGGGAACGCCCAGGGACTGAGGACATGATTCTGGGAACTCCCAGGGACTGGGGACATGATTCTGGGAACGCCCAGGGACTGGGGACATGATTCTGGGAACGCCCAGGGACTGGGGACATGATTCTGGGAACACCCAGGGACTGGGGACATGATTCTGGGAACGCCCAGGGACTGGGGACATGATTCTGGGGACTCCCAGGGACTGGGGACATGATTCTGGGGACTCCCAGGGACTGGGGACATGATTCTGGGGACTCCCAGGGACTGGGGACATGATTCTGGGGACTCCCAGGGACTGGGGACATGATTCTGGGAACGCCCAGGGACTGGGGACATGATTCTGGGGACTCCCAGGGACTGGGGACATGATTCTGGGAACGCCCAGGGACTGGGGACATGATTCTGGGAACGCCCAGGGACAGGGGACATGATTCTGGGAACACCCAGGGACTGGGGACATGATTCTGGGAACACCCAGGGACTGGGGACATGATTCTGGGAACACCCAGGGACTGGGGACATGATTCTGGGAACGCCCAGCGACTGGGGACATGATTCTGGGAACGCCCAGGGACTGGGGACATGATTCTGGGAACACCAGGGACTGGGGACATGATTCTGGGAACTCCCAGGGACTGGGGACATGATTCTGGGAACTCCCAGGGACTGGGGACATGATTCTGGGAACTCCCAGGGACTGGGGACATGATTCTGGGAACACCCAGGGACTGGGGACATGATTCTGGGAACACCCAGGGACTGGGGACATGATTCTGGGAATGCCCAGGGACTGGGGACATGATTCTGGGGACTCCCAGGGACTGGGGACATGATTCTGGGAACACCCAGGGACTGGGGACATGATTCTGGGAACACCCAGGGACTGGGGACATGATTCTGGGAACGCCCAGGGACTGGGGACAATATTCTGGGAACACCCAGGGACTGGGGACATGATTCTGGGGACTCCCAGGGACTGGGGACATGATTCTGGGGACTCCCAGGGACTGGGGACATGATTCTGGGAACGCCCAGGGACTGGGGACAATATTCTGGGAACACCCAGGAACTGGGGACATGATTCTGGGGACTCCCAGGGACTGGGGACATGATTCTGGGGACTCCCAGGGACTGGGGACAATATTCTGGGAACACCCAGGGACTGGGGACATGATTCTGGGGACTCCCAGGGACTGGGGACATGATTCTGGGGACTCCCAGGGACTGGGGACAATATTCTGGGAACACCCAGGGACTGGGGACATGATTCTGGGGACTCCCAGGGACTGGGGACATGATTCTGGGAACGCCCAGGGACTGGGGACATGATTCTGGGGACTCCCAGGGACTGGGGACATGATTCTGGGAACGCCCAGGGACTGGGGACATGATTCTGGGAACGCCCAGGGACTGGGGACATGATTCTGGGAACGCCCAGGGACTGGGGACAATATTCTGGGAACACCCAGGGACTGGGGACATGATTCTGGGGACTCCCAGGGACTGGGGACATGATTCTGGGAACACCCAGGGACTGGGGACATGATTCTGGGAACTCCCAGGGACTGGGGACATGATTCTGGGGACTCCCAGGGACTGGGGACATGATTCTGGGAACACCCAGGGACTGGGGACATGATTCTGGGAACACCCAGGGACTGGGGACATGATTCTGGGAACGCCCAGGGACTGGAGACAATATTCTGGGAACACCCAGGGACTGGGGACATGATTCTGGGGACTCCCAGGGACTGGGGACATGATTCTGGGGACGCCCAGGGACTGGGGACAATATTCTGGGAACACCCAGGGACTGGGGACATGATTCTGGGGACTCCCAGCGACTGGGGACATGATTCTGGGAACGCCCAGGGACTGGGGACATGATTCTGGGAACGCCCAGCGACTGGGGACATGATTCTGGGAACGCCCAGGGACTGGGGACATGATTCTGGGAACGCCCAGGGACTGGGGACAATATTCTGGGAACACCCAGGGACTGGGGACATGATTCTGGGGACTCCCAGGGACTGGGGACATGATTCTGGGAACACCCAGGGACTGGGGACATGATTCTGGGAACACCCAGGGACTGGGGACATGATTCTGGGGACTCCCAGGGACTGGGGACATGATTCTGGGAACACCCAGGGACTGGGGACATGATTCTGGGGACGCCCAGGGACTGGGGACAATATTCTGGGAACACCCAGGGACTGGGGACATGATTCTGGGGACTCCCAGGGACTGGGGACATGATTCTGGGAACGCCCAGGGACTGGGGACAATATTCTGGGAACACCCAGGGACTGGGGACATGATTCTGGGGACTCCCAGGGACTGGGGACATGATTCTGGGAACGCCCAGCGACTGGGGACATGATTCTGGGAATGCCCAGGGACTGGGGACATGATTCTGGGAACACCCAGGGACTGGGGACAATATTCTGGGAACACCCAGGGACTGGGGACATGATTCTGGGGACTCCCAGGGACTGGGGACATGATTCTGGGGACTCCCAGGGACTGGGGACATGATTCTGGGAACACCCAGGGACTGGGGACATGATTCTGGGAACACCCAGGGACTGGGGACATGATTCTGGGAACGCCCAGGGACTGGGGACATGATTCTGGGGACTCCCAGGGACTGGGGACATGATTCGGGGAACACCCAGGGACTGGGGACATGATTCTGGGGACTCCCAGGGACTGGGGACATGATTCTGGGAACACCCAGGGACTGGGGACATGATTCTGGGGACTCCCAGGGACTGGGGACATGATTCTGGGAACGCCCAGGGACTGGGGACAATATTCTGGGAACACCCAGGAACTGGGGACATGATTCTGGGGACTCCCAGGGACTGGGGACATGATTCTGGGGACTCCCAGGGACTGGGGACAATATTCTGGGAACGCCCAGGGACTGGGGACATGATTCTGGGAACGCCCAGGGACTGGGGACATGATTCTGGGGATTCCCAGGGACTGGGGACATGATTCTGGGAACGCCCAGGGACTGGGGACATGATTCTGGGAACACCCAGGGACTGGGGACATGATTCTGGGGACTCCCAGGGACTGGGGACATGATTCTGGGAACGCCCAGGGACTGGGGACATGATTCTGGGGACTCCCAGGGACTGGGGACAATATTCTGGGAACGCCCAGGGACTGGGGACATGATTCTGGGAACGCCCAGGGACTGGGGACATGATTCTGGGGACTCCCAGGGACTGGGGACATGATTCTGGGAACGCCCAGGGACTGGGGACATGATTCTGGGGACTCCCAGGGACTGGGGACAATATTCTGGGAACGCCCAGGGACTGGGGACATGATTCTGGGAACTCCCAGGGACTGGGGACATGATTCTGGGGACTCCCAGGGACTGGGGACATGATTCTGGGAACGCCCAGGGACTGGGGACATGATTCTGGGAACGCCCAGGGACTGGGGACAATATTCTGGGAACACCCAGGGACTGGGGACATGATTCTGGGGACTCCCAGGGACTGGGGACATGATTCTGGGAACACCCAGGGACTGGGGACATGATTCTGGGAACTCCCAGGGACTGGGGACATGATTCTGGGGACTCCCAGGGACTGGGGACATGATTCTGGGAACACCCAGGGACTGGGGACATGATTCTGGGAACGCCCAGGGACTGGGGACAATATTCTGGGAACACCCAGGGACTGGGGACATGATTCTGGGGACTCCCAGGGACTGGGGACATGATTCTGGGAACACCCAGGGACTGGGGACATGATTCTGGGAACTCCCAGGGACTGGGGACATGATTCTGGGGACTCCCAGGGACTGGGGACATGATTCTGGGAACACCCAGGGACTGGGGACATGATTCTGGGAACACCCAGGGACTGGGGACATGATTCTGGGAACGCCCAGGGACTGGGGACAATATTCTGGGAACACCCAGGGACTGGGGACATGATTCTGGGGACTCCCAGGGACTGGGGACATGATTCTGGGGACGCCCAGGGACTGGGGACAATATTCTGGGAACACCCAGGGACTGGGGACATGATTCTGGGGACTCCCAGCGACTGGGGACATGATTCTGGGAACGCCCAGGGACTGGGGACATGATTCTGGGAACGCCCAGCGACTGGGGACATGATTCTGGGAACGCCCAGGGACTGGGGACATGATTCTGGGAACGCCCAGGGACTGGGGACAATATTCTGGGAACACCCAGGGACTGGGGACATGATTCTGGGGACTCCCAGGGACTGGGGACATGATTCTGGGAACACCCAGGGACTGGGGACATGATTCTGGGAACACCCAGGGACTGGGGACATGATTCTGGGGACTCCCAGGGACTGGGGACATGATTCTGGGAACACCCAGGGACTGGGGACATGATTCTGGGAACACCCAGGGACTGGGGACATGATTCTGGGAACGCCCAGGGACTGGGGACAATATTCTGGGAACACCCAGGGACTGGGGACATGATTCTGGGGACTCCCAGGGACTGGGGACATGATTCTGGGGACGCCCAGGGACTGGGGACAATATTCTGGGAACACCCAGGGACTGGGGACATGATTCTGGGGACTCCCAGGGACTGGGGACATGATTCTGGGAACGCCCAGGGACTGGGGACAATATTCTGGGAACACCCAGGGACTGGGGACATGATTCTGGGGACTCCCAGGGACTGGGGACATGATTCTGGGAACGCCCAGGGACTGGGGACAATATTCTGGGAACACCCAGGGACTGGGGACATGATTCTGGGGACTCCCAGGGACTGGGGACATGATTCTGGGAACGCCCAGCGACTGGGGACAATATTCTGGGAACACCCAGGGACTGGGGACATGATTCTGGGAACACCCAGGGACTGGGGACATGATTCTGGGAACGCCCAGGGACTGGGGACATGATTCTGGGAACGCCCAGGGACTGGGGACAATATTCTGGGAACACCCAGGGACTGGGGACATGATTCTGGGGACTCCCAGGGACTGGGGACATGATTCTGGGAACACCCAGGGACTGGGGACATGATTCTGGGAACACCCAGGGACTGGGGACATGATTCTGGGGACTCCCAGGGACTGGGGACATGATTCTGGGAACACCCAGGGACTGGGGACATGATTCTGGGAACACCCAGGGACTGGGGACATGATTCTGGGAACGCCCAGGGACTGGGGACAATATTCTGGGAACACCCAGGGACTGGGGACATGATTCTGGGGACTCCCAGGGACTGGGGACATGATTCTGGGGACGCCCAGGGACTGGGGACAATATTCTGGGAACACCCAGGGACTGGGGACATGATTCTGGGGACTCCCAGGGACTGGGGACATGATTCTGGGAACGCCCAGGGACTGGGGACAATATTCTGGGAACACCCAGGGACTGGGGACATGATTCTGGGGACTCCCAGGGACTGGGGACATGATTCTGGGGACTCCCAGGGACTGGGGACATGATTCTGGGGACTCCCAGGGACTGGGGACAATATTCTGGGAACGCCCAGGGACTGGGGACATGATTCTGGGAACGCCCAGGGACTGGGGACATGATTCTGGGGACTCCCAGGGACTGGGGACATGATTCTGGGAACGCCCAGGGACTGGGGACATGATTCTGGGAACACCCAGGGACTGGGGACATGATTCTGGGGACTCCCAGGGACTGGGGACATGATTCTGGGAACGCCCAGGGACTGGGGACATGATTCTGGGGACTCCCAGGGACTGGGGACAATATTCTGGGAACGCCCAGGGACTGGGGACATGATTCTGGGAACGCCCAGGGACTGGGGACATGATTCTGGGGACTCCCAGGGCCTGGGGACATGATTCTGGGAACGCCCAGGGACTGGGGACATGATTCTGGGGACTCCCAGGGACTGGGGACAATATTCTGGGAACGCCCAGGGACTGGGGACATGATTCTGGGAACTCCCAGGGACTGGGGACATGATTCTGGGGACTCCCAGGGACTGGGGACATGATTCTGGGAACGCCCAGGGACTGGGGACAATATTCTGGGAACACCCAGGGACTGGGGACATGATTCTGGGGACTCCCAGGGACTGGGGACATGATTCTGGGAACGCCCAGGGACTGGGGACATGATTCTGGGAACGCCCAGGGACTGGGGACAATATTCTGGGAACACCCAGGGACTGGGGACATGATTCTGGGGACTCCCAGGGACTGGGGACATGATTCTGGGAACACCCAGGGACTGGGGACATGATTCTGGGAACACCCAGGGACTGGGGACATGATTCTGGGGACTCCCAGGGACTGGGGACATGATTCTGGGAACACCCAGGGACTGGGGACATGATTCTGGGGACTCCCAGGGACTGGGGACATGATTCTGGGAACGCCCAGCGACTGGGGACATGATTCTGGGAACGCCCAGGGACTGGGGACATGATTCTGGGAACGCCCAGGGACTGGGGACAATATTCTGGGAACACCCAGGGACTGGGGACATGATTCTGGGGACTCCCAGGGACTGGGGACATGATTCTGGGAACACCCAGGGACTGGGGACATGATTCTGGGAACACCCAGGGACTGGGGACATGATTCTGGGGACTCCCAGGGACTGGGGACATGATTCTGGGAACACCCAGGGACTGGGGACATGATTCTGGGGACGCCCAGGGACTGGGGACAATATTCTGGGAACACCCAGGGACTGGAGACATGATTCTGGGGACTCCCAGGGACTGGGGACATGATTCTGGGAACGCCCAGGGACTGGGGACAATATTCTGGGAACACCCAGGGACTGGGGACATGATTCTGGGGACTCCCAGGGACTGGGGACATGATTCTGGGAACGCCCAGCGACTGGGGACATGATTCTGGGAACGCCCAGGGACTGGGGACATGATTCTGGGAACGCCCAGGGACTGGGGACAATATTCTGGGAACACCCAGGGACTGGGGACATGATTCTGGGGACTCCCAGGGACTGGGGACATGATTCTGGGAACGCCCAGCGACTGGGGACATGATTCTGGGAACGCCCAGGGACTGGGGACATGATTCTGGGAACGCCCAGGGACTGGGGACAATATTCTGGGAACACCCAGGGACTGGGGACATGATTCTGGGGACTCCCAGGGACTGGGGACATGATTCTGGGGACTCCCAGGGACTGGGGACATGATTCTGGGAACACCCAGGGACTGGGGACATGATTCTGGGAACACCCAGGGACTGGGGACATGATTCTGGGAACGCCCAGGGACTGGGGACATGATTCTGGGGACTCCCAGGGACTGGGGACATGATTCGGGGAACACCCAGGGACTGGGGACATGATTCTGGGAACACCCAGGGACTGGGGACATGATTCTGGGGACTCCCAGGGACTGGGGACATGATTCGGGGAACACCCAGGGACTGGGGACATGATTCTGGGAACACCCAGGGACTGGGGACATGATTCTGGGGACTCCCAGGGACTGGGGACAATATTCTGGGAACGCCCAGGGACTGGGGACATGATTCTGGGAACGCCCAGGGACTGGGGACATGATTCTGGGAACGCCCAGGGACTGGGGACATGATTCTGGGAACACCCAGGGACTGGGGACATGATTCTGGGAACGCCCAGGGACTGGGGACATGATTCTGGGAACGCCCAGGGACTGGGGACATGATTCTGGGAACACCCAGGGACTGGGGACATGATTCTGGGAACGCCCAGGGACTGGGGACATGATTCTGGGAACACCCAGGGACTGGGGACATGATTCTGGGGACTCCCAGGGACTGGGGACATGATTCTGGGAACGCCCAGGGACTGGGGACATGATTCTGGGAACACCCAGGGACTGGGGACATGATTCTGGGAACGCCCAGGGACTGGGGACATGATTCTGGGAACGCCCAGGGACTGGGGACGTGATTCTGGGAACGCCCAGGGACTGGGGACATGATTCTGGGAACGCCCAGGGACAGGGGACATGATTCTGGGAACACCCAGGGACTGGGGACATGATTCTGGGAACGCCCAGGGACTGGGGACAATATTCTGGGAACACCCAGGGACTGGGGACATGATTCTGGGGACTCCCAGGGACTGGGGACATGATTCTGGGGACTCCCAGGGACTGGGGACATGATTCTGGGAACACCCAGGGACTGGGGACATGATTCTGGGAACGCCCAGGGACTGGGGACATGATTCTGGGAACGCCCAGGGACTGGGGACAATATTCTGGGAACGCCCAGGGACTGGGGACATGATTCTGGGAACGCCCAGGGACTGGGGACAATATTCTGGGAACACCCAGGGACTGGGGACATGATTCTGGGAACGCCCAGGGACTGGGGACAATATTCTGGGAACGCCCAGGGACTGGGGACATGATTCTGGGAACGCCCAGCGACTGGGGACATGATTCTGGGAACGCCCAGGGACTGGGGACATGATTCTGGGAACACCCAGGGACTGGGGACATGATTCTGGAAACACCCAGGGACTGGGGACAATATTCTGGGAACGCCCAGGGACTGGGGACATGATTCTGGGAACGCCCAGCGACTGGGGACATGATTCTGGGAACGCCCAGGGACTGGGGACATGATTGTGGGAACTCCCAGGGACTGGGGACATGATTCTGGGAACACCCAGGGACTGGGGACATGATTCTGGGAACGCCCAGGGACTGGGGACAATATTCTGGGAACACCCAGGGACTGGGGACATGATTCTGGGGACTCCCAGGGACTGGGGACATGATTCTGGGGACTCCCAGGGACTGGGGACATGATTCTGGGGACTCCCAGGGACTGGGGACATGATTCTGGGGACTCCCAGGGACTGGGGACATGATTCTGGGAACGCCCAGGGACTGGGGACATGATTCTGGGAACACCCAGGGACTGGGGACATGATTCTGGGAACGCCCAGGGACTGGGGACATGATTCTGGGAACGCCCAGGGACTGAGGACATGATTCTGGGAACTCCCAGGGACTGGGGACATGATTCTGGGAACGCCCAGGGACTGGGGACATGATTCTGGGAACGCCCAGGGACTGGGGACATGATTCTGGGAACGCCCAGGGACTGGGGACATGATTCTGGGAACGCCCAGGGACTGGGGACATGATTCTGGGAATGCCCAGGGACTGGGGACATGATTCTGGGAACACCCAGGGACTGGGGACATGATTCTGGGAACACCCAGGGACTGGGGACATGATTCTGGGAACGCCCAGGGACTGGGGACAATATTCTGGGAACGGCCAGGGACTGGGGACAATATTCTGGGAACACCCAGGGACTGGGGACATGATTCTGGGGACTCCCAGGGACTGGGGACATGATTCTGGGGACTCCCAGGGACTGGGGACATGATTCTGGGAACACCCAGGGACTGGGGACATGATTCTGGGAACGCCCAGGGACTGGGGACATGATTCTGGGGACTCCCAGGGACTGGGGACATGATTCTGGGGACTCCCAGGGACTGGGGACATGATTCTGGGGACTCCCAGGGACTGGGGACATGATTCTGGGGACTCCCAGGGACTGGGGACATGATTCTGGGAACGCCCAGGGACTGGGGACATGATTCTGGGGACTCCCAGGGACTGGGGACATGATTCTGGGAACGCCCAGGGACTGGGGACATGATTCTGGGAACGCCCAGGGACAGGGGACATGATTCTGGGAACACCCAGGGACTGGGGACATGATTCTGGGAACACCCAGGGACTGGGGACATGATTCTGGGAACACCCAGGGACTGGGGACATGATTCTGGGAACGCCCAGCGACTGGGGACATGATTCTGGGAACGCCCAGGGACTGGGGACATGATTCTGGGAACACCAGGGACTGGGGACATGATTCTGGGAACTCCCAGGGACTGGGGACATGATTCTGGGAACTCCCAGGGACTGGGGACATGATTCTGGGAACTCCCAGGGACTGGGGACATGATTCTGGGAACACCCAGGGACTGGGGACATGATTCTGGGAACACCCAGGGACTGGGGACATGATTCTGGGAACGCCCAGGGACTGGGGACATGATTCTGGGGACTCCCAGGGACTGGGGACATGATTCTGGGAACACCCAGGGACTGGGGACATGATTCTGGGAACACCCAGGGACTGGGGACATGATTCTGGGAACGCCCAGGGACTGGGGACAATATTCTGGGAACACCCAGGGACTGGGGACATGATTCTGGGGACTCCCAGGGACTGGGGACATGATTCTGGGGACTCCCAGGGACTGGGGACATGATTCTGGGAACGCCCAGGGACTGGGGACAATATTCTGGGAACACCCAGGAACTGGGGACATGATTCTGGGGACTCCCAGGGACTGGGGACATGATTCTGGGGACTCCCAGGGACTGGGGACAATATTCTGGGAACGCCCAGGGACTGGGGACATGATTCTGGGAACGCCCAGGGACTGGGGACATGATTCTGGGGACTCCCAGGGACTGGGGACATGATTCTGGGAACGCCCAGGGACTGGGGACATGATTCTGGGAACGCCCAGGGACTGGGGACATGATTCTGGGAACGCCCAGGGACTGGGGACAATATTCTGGGAACACCCAGGGACTGGGGACATGATTCTGGGGACTCCCAGGGACTGGGGACATGATTCTGGGAACACCCAGGGACTGGGGACATGATTCTGGGAACTCCCAGGGACTGGGGACATGATTCTGGGGACTCCCAGGGACTGGGGACATGATTCTGGGAACACCCAGGGACTGGGGACATGATTCTGGGAACACCCAGGGACTGGGGACATGATTCTGGGAACGCCCAGGGACTGGGGACAATATTCTGGGAACACCCAGGGACTGGGGACATGATTCTGGGGACTCCCAGGGACTGGGGACATGATTCTGGGGACGCCCAGGGACTGGGGACAATATTCTGGGAACACCCAGGGACTTGGGACATGATTCTGGGGACTCCCAGCGACTGGGGACATGATTCTGGGAACGCCCAGGGACTGGGGACATGATTCTGGGAACGCCCAGCGACTGGGGACATGATTCTGGGAACGCCCAGGGACTGGGGACATGATTCTGGGAACGCCCAGGGACTGGGGACAATATTCTGGGAACACCCAGGGACTGGGGACATGATTCTGGGGACTCCCAGGGACTGGGGACATGATTCTGGGAACACCCAGGGACTGGGGACATGATTCTGGGAACACCCAGGGACTGGGGACATGATTCTGGGGACTCCCAGGGACTGGGGACATGATTCTGGGAACACCCAGGGACTGGGGACATGATTCTGGGGACGCCCAGGGACTGGGGACAATATTCTGGGAACACCCAGGGACTGGGGACATGATTCTGGGGACTCCCAGGGACTGGGGACATGATTCTGGGAACGCCCAGGGACTGGGGACAATATTCTGGGAACACCCAGGGACTGGGGACATGATTCTGGGGACTCCCAGGGACTGGGGACATGATTCTGGGAACGCCCAGCGACTGGGGACATGATTCTGGGAACACCCAGGGACTGGGGACATGATTCTGGGAACGCCCAGGGACTGGGGACATGATTCTGGGAACACCCAGGGACTGGGGACATGATTCTGGGAACGCCCAGGGACTGGGGACATGATTCTGGGGACTCCCAGGGACTGGGGACATGATTCGGGGAACACCCAGGGACTGGGGACATGATTCTGGGAACACCCAGGGACTGGGGACATGATTCTGGGGACTCCCAGGGACTGGGGACATGATTCTGGGAACGCCCAGGGACTGGGGACAATATTCTGGGAACACCCAGGAACTGGGGACATGATTCTGGGGACTCCCAGGGACTGGGGACATGATTCTGGGGACTCCCAGGGACTGGGGACAATATTCTGGGAACGCCCAGGGACTGGGGACATGATTCTGGGAACGCCCAGGGACTGGGGACATGATTCTGGGGACTCCCAGGGACTGGGGACATGATTCTGGGAACGCCCAGGGACTGGGGACATGATTCTGGGAACACCCAGGGACTGGGGACATGATTCTGGGGACTCCCAGGGACTGGGGACATGATTCTGGGAACGCCCAGGGACTGGGGACATGATTCTGGGGACTCCCAGGGACTGGGGACAATATTCTGGGAACGCCCAGGGACTGGGGACATGATTCTGGGAACTCCCAGGGACTGGGGACATGATTCTGGGGACTCCCAGGGACTGGGGACATGATTCTGGGAACGCCCAGGGACTGGGGACATGATTCTGGGAACGCCCAGGGACTGGGGACAATATTCTGGGAACACCCAGGGACTGGGGACATGATTCTGGGGACTCCCAGGGACTGGGGACATGATTCTGGGAACACCCAGGGACTGGGGACATGATTCTGGGAACTCCCAGGGACTGGGGACATGATTCTGGGGACTCCCAGGGACTGGGGACATGATTCTGGGAACACCCAGGGACTGGGGACATGATTCTGGGAACACCCAGGGACTGGGGACATGATTCTGGGAACGCCCAGGGACTGGGGACAATATTCTGGGAACACCCAGGGACTGGGGACATGATTCTGGGGACTCCCAGGGACTGGGGACATGATTCTGGGGACGCCCAGGGACTGGGGACAATATTCTGGGAACACCCAGGGACTGGGGACATGATTCTGGGGACTCCCAGCGACTGGGGACATGATTCTGGGAACGCCCAGGGACTGGGGACATGATTCTGGGAACGCCCAGCGACTGGGGACATGATTCTGGGAACACCCAGGGACTGGGGACATGATTCTGGGGACTCCCAGGGACTGGGGACATGATTCTGGGAACACCCAGGGACTGGGGACATGATTCTGGGAACACCCAGGGACTGGGGACATGATTCTGGGAACGCCCAGGGACTGGGGACAATATTCTGGGAACACCCAGGGACTGGGGACATGATTCTGGGGACTCCCAGGGACTGGGGACATGATTCTGGGGACGCCCAGGGACTGGGGACAATATTCTGGGAACACCCAGGGACTGGGGACATGATTCTGGGGACTCCCAGGGACTGGGGACATGATTCTGGGAACGCCCAGGGACTGGGGACAATATTCTGGGAACACCCAGGGACTGGGGACATGATTCTGGGGACTCCCAGGGACTGGGGACATGATTCTGGGAACGCCCAGCGACTGGGGACATGATTCTGGGAACGCCCAGGGACTGGGGACATGATTCTGGGAACGCCCAGGGACTGGGGACAATATTCTGGGAACACCCAGGGACTGGGGACATGATTCTGGGGACTCCCAGGGACTGGGGACATGATTCTGGGGACTCCCAGGGACTGGGGACATGATTCTGGGAACACCCAGGGACTGGGGACATGATTCTGGGAACACCCAGGGACTGGGGACATGATTCTGGGAACGCCCAGGGACTGGGGACATGATTCTGGGGACTCCCAGGGACTGGGGACATGATTCGGGGAACACCCAGGGACTGGGGACATGATTCTGGGAACACCCAGGGACTGGGGACATGATTCTGGGAACACCCAGGGACTGGGGACATGATTCTGGGAACGCCCAGGGACTGGGGACAATATTCTGGGAACACCCAGGGACTGGGGACATGATTCTGGGGACTCCCAGGGACTGGGGACATGATTCTGGGGACTCCCAGGGACTGGGGACATGATTCTGGGGACTCCCAGGGACTGGGGACATGATTCTGGGGACTCCCAGGGACTGGGGACATGATTCTGGGAACGCCCAGGGACTGGGGACATGATTCTGGGAACACCCAGGGACTGGGGACATGATTCTGGGAACGCCCAGGGACTGAGGACATGATTCTGGGGACTCCCAGGGACTGGGGACATGATTCTGGGAACGCCCAGGGACTGAGGACATGATTCTGGGAACTCCCAGGGACTGGGGACATGATTCTGGGAACGCCCAGGGACTGGGGACATGATTCTGGGAACGCCCAGGGACTGGGGACATGATTCTGGGAACACCCAGGGACTGGGGACATGATTCTGGGAACGCCCAGGGACTGGGGACATGATTCTGGGAATGCCCAGGGACTGGGGACATGATTCTGGGAACACCCAGGGACTGGGGACATGATTCTGGGAACACCCAGGGACTGGGGACATGATTCTGGGAACGCCCAGGGACTGGGGACAATATTCTGGGAACGCCCAGGGACTGGGGACAATATTCTGGGAACACCCAGGGACTGGGGACATGATTCTGGGGACTCCCAGGGACTGGGGACATGATTCTGGGGACTCCCAGGGACTGGGGACATGATTCTGGGAACACCCAGGGACTGGGGACATGATTCTGGGAACGCCCAGGGACTGGGGACATGATTCTGGAGACTCCCAGGGACTGGGGACATGATTCTGGGGACTCCCAGGGACTGGGGACATGATTCTGGGGACTCCCAGGGACTGGGGACATGATTCTGGGGACTCCCAGGGACTGGGGACATGATTCTGGGAACGCCCAGGGACTGGGGACATGATTCTGGGGACTCCCAGGGACTGGGGACATGATTCTGGGAACGCCCAGGGACTGGGGACATGATTCTGGGAACGCCCAGGGACAGGGGACATGATTCTGGGAACACCCAGGGACTGGGGACATGATTCTGGGAACACCCAGGGACTGGGGACATGATTCTGGGAACACCCAGGGACTGGGGACATGATTCTGGGAACGCCCAGCGACTGGGGACATGATTCTGGGAACGCCCAGGGACTGGGGACATGATTCTGGGAACACCAGGGACTGGGGACATGATTCTGGGAACTCCCAGGGACTGGGGACATGATTCTGGGAACTCCCAGGGACTGGGGACATGATTCTGGGAACTCCCAGGGACTGGGGACATGATTCTGGGAACACCCAGGGACTGGGGACATGATTCTGGGAACACCCAGGGACTGGGGACATGATTCTGGGAACGCCCAGGGACTGGGGACATGATTCTGGGGACTCCCAGGGACTGGGGACATGATTCTGGGAACACCCAGGGACTGGGGACATGATTCTGGGAACACCCAGGGACTGGGGACATGATTCTGGGAACGCCCAGGGACTGGGGACAATATTCTGGGAACACCCAGGGACTGGGGACATGATTCTGGGGACTCCCAGGGACTGGGGACATGATTCTGGGGACTCCCAGGGACTGGGGACATGATTCTGGGAACGCCCAGGGACTGGGGACAATATTCTGGGAACACCCAGGAACTGGGGACATGATTCTGGGGACTCCCAGGGACTGGGGACATGATTCTGGGGACTCCCAGGGACTGGGGACAATATTCTGGGAACGCCCAGGGACTGGGGACATGATTCTGGGAACGCCCAGGGACTGGGGACATGATTCTGGGGACTCCCAGGGACTGGGGACATGATTCTGGGAACGCCCAGGGACTGGGGACATGATTCTGGGAACGCCCAGGGACTGGGGACATGATTCTGGGAACGCCCAGGGACTGGGGACAATATTCTGGGAACACCCAGGGACTGGGGACATGATTCTGGGGACTCCCAGGGACTGGGGACATGATTCTGGGAACACCCAGGGACTGGGGACATGATTCTGGGAACTCCCAGGGACTGGGGACATGATTCTGGGGACTCCCAGGGACTGGGGACATGATTCTGGGAACACCCAGGGACTGGGGACATGATTCTGGGAACACCCAGGGACTGGGGACATGATTCTGGGAACGCCCAGGGACTGGGGACAATATTCTGGGAACACCCAGGGACTGGGGACATGATTCTGGGGACTCCCAGGGACTGGGGACATGATTCTGGGGACGCCCAGGGACTGGGGACAATATTCTGGGAACACCCAGGGACTGGGGACATGATTCTGGGGACTCCCAGCGACTGGGGACATGATTCTGGGAACGCCCAGGGACTGGGGACATGATTCTGGGAACGCCCAGCGACTGGGGACATGATTCTGGGAACGCCCAGGGACTGGGGACATGATTCTGGGAACGCCCAGGGACTGGGGACAATATTCTGGGAACACCCAGGGACTGGGGACATGATTCTGGGGACTCCCAGGGACTGGGGACATGATTCTGGGAACACCCAGGGACTGGGGACATGATTCTGGGAACACCCAGGGACTGGGGACATGATTCTGGGGACTCCCAGGGACTGGGGACATGATTCTGGGAACACCCAGGGACTGGGGACATGATTCTGGGGACGCCCAGGGACTGGGGACAATATTCTGGGAACACCCAGGGACTGGGGACATGATTCTGGGGACTCCCAGGGACTGGGGACATGATTCTGGGAACGCCCAGGGACTGGGGACAATATTCTGGGAACACCCAGGGACTGGGGACATGATTCTGGGGACTCCCAGGGACTGGGGACATGATTCTGGGAACGCCCAGCGACTGGGGACATGATTCTGGGAACGCCCAGGGACTGGGGACATGATTCTGGGAACGCCCAGGGACTGGGGACAATATTCTGGGAACACCCAGGGACTGGGGACATGATTCTGGGGACTCCCAGGGACTGGGGACATGATTCTGGGGACTCCCAGGGACTGGGGACATGATTCTGGGAACACCCAGGGACTGGGGACATGATTCTGGGAACACCCAGGGACTGGGGACATGATTCTGGGAACGCCCAGGGACTGGGGACATGATTCTGGGGACTCCCAGGGACTGGGGACATGATTCGGGGAACACCCAGGGACTGGGGACATGATTCTGGGAACACCCAGGGACTGGGGACATGATTCTGGGGACTCCCAGGGACTGGGGACATGATTCTGGGAACGCCCAGGGACTGGGGACAATATTCTGGGAACACCCAGGAACTGGGGACATGATTCTGGGGACTCCCAGGGACTGGGGACATGATTCTGGGGACTCCCAGGGACTGGGGACAATATTCTGGGAACGCCCAGGGACTGGGGACATGATTCTGGGAACGCCCAGGGACTGGGGACATGATTCTGGGGACTCCCAGGGACTGGGGACATGATTCTGGGAACGCCCAGGGACTGGGGACATGATTCTGGGAACACCCAGGGACTGGGGACATGATTCTGGGGACTCCCAGGGACTGGGGACATGATTCTGGGAACGCCCAGGGACTGGGGACATGATTCTGGGGACTCCCAGGGACTGGGGACAATATTCTGGGAACGCCCAGGGACTGGGGACATGATTCTGGGAACGCCCAGGGACTGGGGACATGATTCTGGGGACTCCCAGGGACTGGGGACATGATTCTGGGAACGCCCAGGGACTGGGGACATGATTCTGGGGACTCCCAGGGACTGGGGACAATATTCTGGGAACGCCCAGGGACTGGGGACATGATTCTGGGAACTCCCAGGGACTGGGGACATGATTCTGGGAACGCCCAGGGACTGGGGACATGATTCTGGGAACGCCCAGGGACTGGGGACAATATTCTGGGAACACCCAGGGACTGGGGACATGATTCTGGGGACTCCCAGGGACTGGGGACATGATTCTGGGAACACCCAGGGACTGGGGACATGATTCTGGGAACTCCCAGGGACTGGGGACATGATTCTGGGGACTCCCAGGGACTGGGGACATGATTCTGGGAACACCCAGGGACTGGGGACATGATTCTGGGAACGCCCAGGGACTGGGGACAATATTCTGGGAACACCCAGGGACTGGGGACATGATTCTGGGGACTCCCAGGGACTGGGGACATGATTCTGGGGACGCCCAGGGACTGGGGACAATATTCTGGGAACACCCAGGGACTGGGGACATGATTCTGGGGACTCCCAGCGACTGGGGACATGATTCTGGGAACGCCCAGGGACTGGGGACATGATTCTGGGGACTCCCAGGGACTGGGGACATGATTCTGGGAACGCCCAGCGACTGGGGACATGATTCTGGGAACGCCCAGGGACTGGGGACATGATTCTGGGAACGCCCAGGGACTGGGGACAATATTCTGGGAACACCCAGGGACTGGGGACATGATTCTGGGGACTCCCAGGGACTGGGGACATGATTCTGGGAACACCCAGGGACTGGGGACATGATTCTGGGAACTCCCAGGGACTGGGGACATGATTCTGGGGACTCCCAGGGACTGGGGACATGATTCTGGGAACACCCAGGGACTGGGGACATGATTCTGGGAACACCCAGGGACTGGGGACATGATTCTGGGAACGCCCAGGGACTGGGGACAATATTCTGGGAACACCCAGGGACTGGGGACATGATTCTGGGGACTCCCAGGGACTGGGGACATGATTCTGGGGACGCCCAGGGACTGGGGACAATATTCTGGGAACACCCAGGGACTGGGGACATGATTCTGGGGACTCCCAGCGACTGGGGACATGATTCTGGGAACGCCCAGGGACTGGGGACATGATTCTGGGAACGCCCAGCGACTGGGGACATGATTCTGGGAACGCCCAGGGACTGGGGACATGATTCTGGGAACGCCCAGGGACTGGGGACAATATTCTGGGAACACCCAGGGACTGGGGACATGATTCTGGGGACTCCCAGGGACTGGGGACATGATTCTGGGAACACCCAGGGACTGGGGACATGATTCTGGGAACACCCAGGGACTGGGGACATGATTCTGGGGACTCCCAGGGACTGGGGACATGATTCTGGGAACACCCAGGGACTGGGGACATGATTCTGGGAACACCCAGGGACTGGGGACATGATTCTGGGAACGCCCAGGGACTGGGGACAATATTCTGGGAACACCCAGGGACTGGGGACATGATTCTGGGGACTCCCAGGGACTGGGGACATGATTCTGGGGACGCCCAGGGACTGGGGACAATATTCTGGGAACACCCAGGGACTGGGGACATGATTCTGGGGACTCCCAGGGACTGGGGACATGATTCTGGGAACGCCCAGGGACTGGGGACAATATTCTGGGAACACCCAGGGACTGGGGACATGATTCTGGGGACTCCCAGGGACTGGGGACATGATTCTGGGAACGCCCAGGGACTGGGGACAATATTCTGGGAACACCCAGGGACTGGGGACATGATTCTGGGGACTCCCAGGGACTGGGGACATGATTCTGGGAACGCCCAGCGACTGGGGACAATATTCTGGGAACACCCAGGGACTGGGGACATGATTCTGGGGACTCCCAGGGACTGGGGACATGATTCTGGGGACTCCCAGGGACTGGGGACATGATTCTGGGAACACCCAGGGACTGGGGACATGATTCTGGGAACACCCAGGGACTGGGGACATGATTCTGGGGACTCCCAGGGACTGGGGACATGATTCTGGGGACTCCCAGGGACTGGGGACAATATTCTGGGAACGCCCAGGGACTGGGGACATGATTCTGGGAACGCCCAGGGACTGGGGACATGATTCTGGGAACGCCCAGGGACTGGGGACAATATTCTGGGAACACCCAGGGACTGGGGACATGATTCTGGGGACTCCCAGGGACTGGGGACATGATTCTGGGGACTCCCAGGGACTGGGGACATGATTCTGGGAACACCCAGGGACTGGGGACATGATTCTGGGAACGCCCAGGGACTGGGGACATGATTCTGGGGACTCCCAGGGACTGGGGACATGATTCTGGGGACTCCCAGGGACTGGGGACATGATTCTGGGCACTCCCAGGGACTGGGGACATGATTCTGGGGACTCCCAGGGACTGGGGACATGATTCTGGGAACGCCCAGGGACTGGGGACATGATTCTGGGGACTCCCAGGGACTGGGGACATGATTCTGGGAACGCCCAGGGACTGGGGACATGATTCTGGGAACGCCCAGGGACAGGGGACATGATTCTGGGAACACCCAGGGACTGGGGACATGATTCTGGGAACACCCAGGGACTGGGGACATGATTCTGGGAACACCCAGGGACTGGGGACATGATTCTGGGAACGCCCAGCGACTGGGGACATGATTCTGGGAACGCCCAGGGACTGGGGACATGATTCTGGGAACACCAGGGACTGGGGACATGATTCTGGGAACTCCCAGGGACTGGGGACATGATTCTGGGAACTCCCAGGGACTGGGGACATGATTCTGGGAACTCCCAGGGACTGGGGACATGATTCTGGGAACACCCAGGGACTGGGGACATGATTCTGGGAACACCCAGGGACTGGGGACATGATTCTGGGAACGCCCAGGGACTGGGGACATGATTCTGGGGACTCCCAGGGACTGGGGACATGATTCTGGGAACACCCAGGGACTGGGGACATGATTCTGGGAACACCCAGGGACTGGGGACATGATTCTGGGAACGCCCAGGGACTGGGGACAATATTCTGGGAACACCCAGGGACTGGGGACATGATTCTGGGGACTCCCAGGGACTGGGGACATGATTCTGGGGACTCCCAGGGACTGGGGACATGATTCTGGGAACGCCCAGGGACTGGGGACAATATTCTGGGAACACCCAGGAACTGGGGACATGATTCTGGGGACTCCCAGGGACTGGGGACATGATTCTGGGGACTCCCAGGGACTGGGGACAATATTCTGGGAACGCCCAGGGACTGGGGACATGATTCTGGGAACGCCCAGGGACTGGGGACATGATTCTGGGGACTCCCAGGGACTGGGGACATGATTCTGGGAACGCCCAGGGACTGGGGACATGATTCTGGGAACGCCCAGGGACTGGGGACATGATTCTGGGAACGCCCAGGGACTGGGGACAATATTCTGGGAACACCCAGGGACTGGGGACATGATTCTGGGGACTCCCAGGGACTGGGGACATGATTCTGGGAACACCCAGGGACTGGGGACATGATTCTGGGAACTCCCAGGGACTGGGGACATGATTCTGGGGACTCCCAGGGACTGGGGACATGATTCTGGGAACACCCAGGGACTGGGGACATGATTCTGGGAACACCCAGGGACTGGGGACATGATTCTGGGAACGCCCAGGGACTGGGGACAATATTCTGGGAACACCCAGGGACTGGGGACATGATTCTGGGGACTCCCAGGGACTGGGGACATGATTCTGGGGACGCCCAGGGACTGGGGACAATATTCTGGGAACACCCAGGGACTGGGGACATGATTCTGGGGACTCCCAGCGACTGGGGACAATATTCTGGGAACACCCAGGGACTGGGGACATGATTCTGGGAACGCCCAGGGACTGGGGACAATATTCTGGGAACACCCAGGGACTGGGGACATGATTCTGGGGACTCCCAGGGACTGGGGACATGATTCTGGGAACACCCAGGGACTGGGGACATGATTCTGGGAACACCCAGGGACTGGGGACATGATTCTGGGGACTCCCAGGGACTGGGGACATGATTCTGGGAACACCCAGGGACTGGGGACATGATTCTGGGGACGCCCAGGGACTGGGGACAATATTCTGGGAACACCCAGGGACTGGGGACATGATTCTGGGGACTCCCAGGGACTGGGGACATGATTCTGGGAACGCCCAGGGACTGGGGACAATATTCTGGGAACACCCAGGGACTGGGGACATGATTCTGGGGACTCCCAGGGACTGGGGACATGATTCTGGGAACGCCCAGCGACTGGGGACATGATTCTGGGAACACCCAGGGACTGGGGACATGATTCTGGGAACGCCCAGGGACTGGGGACATGATTCTGGGAACACCCAGGGACTGGGGACATGATTCTGGGAAACGCTCAGGGACTGGGGACATGATTCTGGGGACTCCCAGGGACTGGGGACATGATTCGGGGAACACCCAGGGACTGGGGACATGATTCTGGGAACACCCAGGGACTGGGGACATGATTCTGGGGACTCCCAGGGACTGGGGACATGATTCTGGGAACGCCCAGGGACTGGGGACAATATTCTGGGAACACCCAGGAACTGGGGACATGATTCTGGGGACTCCCAGGGACTGGGGACATGATTCTGGGGACTCCCAGGGACTGGGGACAATATTCTGGGAACGCCCAGGGACTGGGGACATGATTCTGGGAACGCCCAGGGACTGGGGACATGATTCTGGGGACTCCCAGGGACTGGGGACATGATTCTGGGAACGCCCAGGGACTGGGGACATGATTCTGGGAACACCCAGGGACTGGGGACATGATTCTGGGGACTCCCAGGGACTGGGGACATGATTCTGGGAACGCCCAGGGACTGGGGACATGATTCTGGGGACTCCCAGGGACTGGGGACAATATTCTGGGAACGCCCAGGGACTGGGGACATGATTCTGGGAACGCCCAGGGACTGGGGACATGATTCTGGGGACTCCCAGGGACTGGGGACATGATTCTGGGAACGCCCAGGGACTGGGGACATGATTCTGGGGACTCCCAGGGACTGGGGACAATATTCTGGGAACGCCCAGGGACTGGGGACATGATTCTGGGAACTCCCAGGGACTGGGGACATGATTCTGGGGACTCCCAGGGACTGGGGACATGATTCTGGGAACGCCCAGGGACTGGGGACATGATTCTGGGAACGCCCAGGGACTGGGGACAATATTCTGGGAACACCCAGGGACTGGGGACATGATTCTGGGGACTCCCAGGGACTGGGGACATGATTCTGGGAACACCCAGGGACTGGGGACATGATTCTGGGAACTCCCAGGGACTGGGGACATGATTCTGGGGACTCCCAGGGACTGGGGACATGATTCTGGGAACACCCAGGGACTGGGGACATGATTCTGGGAACACCCAGGGACTGGGGACATGATTCTGGGAACGCCCAGGGACTGGGGACAATATTCTGGGAACACCCAGGGACTGGGGACATGATTCTGGGGACTCCCAGGGACTGGGGACATGATTCTGGGGACGCCCAGGGACTGGGGACAATATTCTGGGAACACCCAGGGACTGGGGACATGATTCTGGGGACTCCCAGCGACTGGGGACATGATTCTGGGAACGCCCAGGGACTGGGGACATGATTCTGGGAACGCCCAGCGACTGGGGACATGATTCTGGGAACACCCAGGGACTGGGGACATGATTCTGGGGACTCCCAGGGACTGGGGACATGATTCTGGGAACACCCAGGGACTGGGGACATGATTCTGGGAACACCCAGGGACTGGGGACATGATTCTGGGAACGCCCAGGGACTGGGGACAATATTCTGGGAACACCCAGGGACTGGGGACATGATTCTGGGGACTCCCAGGGACTGGGGACATGATTCTGGGGACGCCCAGGGACTGGGGACAATATTCTGGGAACACCCAGGGACTGGGGACATGATTCTGGGGACTCCCAGGGACTGGGGACATGATTCTGGGAACGCCCAGGGACTGGGGACAATATTCTGGGAACACCCAGGGACTGGGGACATGATTCTGGGGACTCCCAGGGACTGGGGACATGATTCTGGGAACGCCCAGCGACTGGGGACATGATTCTGGGAACGCCCAGGGACTGGGGACATGATTCTGGGAACGCCCAGGGACTGGGGACAATATTCTGGGAACACCCAGGGACTGGGGACATGATTCTGGGGACTCCCAGGGACTGGGGACATGATTCTGGGAACACCCAGGGACTGGGGACATGATTCTGGGAACACCCAGGGACTGGGGACATGATTCTGGGAACGCCCAGGGACTGGGGACATGATTCTGGGGACTCCCAGGGACTGGGGACATGATTCGGGGAACACCCAGGGACTGGGGACATGATTCTGGGAACACCCAGGGACTGGGGACATGATTCTGGGAACACCCAGGGACTGGGGACATGATTCTGGGAACGCCCAGGGACTGGGGACAATATTCTGGGAACACCCAGGGACTGGGGACATGATTCTGGGGACTCCCAGGGACTGGGGACATGATTCTGGGGACTCCCAGGGACTGGGGACATGATTCTGGGGACTCCCAGGGACTGGGGACATGATTCTGGGGACTCCCAGGGACTGGGGACATGATTCTGGGGACTCCCAGGGACTGGGGACATGATTCTGGGAACGCCCAGGGACTGGGGACATGATTCTGGGAACACCCAGGGACTGGGGACATGATTCTGGGAACGCCCAGGGACTGGGGACATGATTCTGGGGACTCCCAGGGACTGGGGACATGATTCGGGGAACACCCAGGGACTGGGGACATGATTCTGGGAACACCCAGGGACTGGGGACATGATTCTGGGAACGCCCAGGGACTGGGGACATGATTCTGGGGACTCCCAGGGACTGGGGACATGATTCTGGGAACACCCAGGGACTGGGGACATGATTCTGGGAACGCCCAGGGACTGGGGACATGATTCTGGGGACTCCCAGGGACTGGGGACATGATTCGGGGAACACCCAGGGACTGGGGACATGATTCTGGGAACACCCAGGGACTGGGGACATGATTCTGGGAACACCCAGGGACTGGGGACATGATTCTGGGAACGCCCAGGGACTGGGGACAATATTCTGGGAACACCCAGGGACTGGGGACATGATTCTGGGGACTCCCAGGGACTGGGGACATGATTCTGGGGACTCCCAGGGACTGGGGACATGATTCTGGGAACGCCCAGGGACTGGGGACATGATTCGGGGAACACCCAGGGACTGGGGACATGATTCTGGGGACTCCCAGGGACTGGGGACATGATTCTGGGAACACCCAGGGACTGGGGACATGATTCTGGGGACTCCCAGGGACTGGGGACATGATTCTGGGAACGCCCAGGGACTGGGGACAATATTCTGGGAACACCCAGGAACTGGGGACATGATTCTGGGGACTCCCAGGGACTGGGGACATGATTCTGGGGACTCCCAGGGACTGGGGACAATATTCTGGGAACGCCCAGGGACTGGGGACATGATTCTGGGAACGCCCAGGGACTGGGGACATGATTCTGGGGACTCCCAGGGACTGGGGACATGATTCTGGGAACGCCCAGGGACTGGGGACATGATTCTGGGAACACCCAGGGACTGGGGACATGATTCTGGGGACTCCCAGGGACTGGGGACATGATTCTGGGAACGCCCAGGGACTGGGGACATGATTCTGGGGACTCCCAGGGACTGGGGACAATATTCTGGGAACGCCCAGGGACTGGGGACATGATTCTGGGAACGCCCAGGGACTGGGGACATGATTCTGGGGACTCCCAGGGACTGGGGACATGATTCTGGGAACGCCCAGGGACTGGGGACATGATTCTGGGGACTCCCAGGGACTGGGGACAATATTCTGGGAACGCCCGTACTGGGGACATGATTCTGGGAACTCCCAGGGACTGGGGACATGATTCTGGGGACTCCCAGGGACTGGGGACATGATTCTGGGAACGCCCAGGGACTGGGGACATGATTCTGGGAACGCCCAGGGACTGGGGACAATATTCTGGGAACACCCAGGGACTGGGGACATGATTCTGGGGACTCCCAGGGACTGGGGACATGATTCTGGGAACACCCAGGGACTGGGGACATGATTCTGGGAACTCCCAGGGACTGGGGACATGATTCTGGGGACTCCCAGGGACTGGGGACATGATTCTGGGAACACCCAGGGACTGGGGACATGATTCTGGGAACGCCCAGGGACTGGGGACAATATTCTGGGAACACCCAGGGACTGGGGACATGATTCTGGGGACTCCCAGGGACTGGGGACATGATTCTGGGAACACCCAGGGACTGGGGACATGATTCTGGGAACTCCCAGGGACTGGGGACATGATTCTGGGGACTCCCAGGGACTGGGGACATGATTCTGGGAACACCCAGGGACTGGGGACATGATTCTGGGAACACCCAGGGACTGGGGACATGATTCTGGGAACGCCCAGGGACTGGGGACAATATTCTGGGAACACCCAGGGACTGGGGACATGATTCTGGGGACTCCCAGGGACTGGGGACATGATTCTGGGGACGCCCAGGGACTGGGGACAATATTCTGGGAACACCCAGGGACTGGGGACATGATTCTGGGGACTCCCAGCGACTGGGGACATGATTCTGGGAACGCCCAGGGACTGGGGACATGATTCTGGGAACGCCCAGCGACTGGGGACATGATTCTGGGAACGCCCAGGGACTGGGGACATGATTCTGGGAACGCCCAGGGACTGGGGACAATATTCTGGGAACACCCAGGGACTGGGGACATGATTCTGGGGACTCCCAGGGACTGGGGACATGATTCTGGGAACACCCAGGGACTGGGGACATGATTCTGGGAACACCCAGGGACTGGGGACATGATTCTGGGGACTCCCAGGGACTGGGGACATGATTCTGGGAACACCCAGGGACTGGGGACATGATTCTGGGAACACCCAGGGACTGGGGACATGATTCTGGGAACGCCCAGGGACTGGGGACAATATTCTGGGAACACCCAGGGACTGGGGACATGATTCTGGGGACTCCCAGGGACTGGGGACATGATTCTGGGGACGCCCAGGGACTGGGGACAATATTCTGGGAACACCCAGGGACTGGGGACATGATTCTGGGGACTCCCAGGGACTGGGGACATGATTCTGGGAACGCCCAGGGACTGGGGACAATATTCTGGGAACACCCAGGGACTGGGGACATGATTCTGGGGACTCCCAGGGACTGGGGACATGATTCTGGGAACGCCCAGGGACTGGGGACAATATTCTGGGAACACCCAGGGACTGGGGACATGATTCTGGGGACTCCCAGGGACTGGGGACATGATTCTGGGAACGCCCAGCGACTGGGGACAATATTCTGGGAACACCCAGGGACTGGGGACATGATTCTGGGAACACCCAGGGACTGGGGACATGATTCTGGGAACGCCCAGGGACTGGGGACATGATTCTGGGAACGCCCAGGGACTGGGGACAATATTCTGGGAACACCCAGGGACTGGGGACATGATTCTGGGGACTCCCAGGGACTGGGGACATGATTCTGGGAACACCCAGGGACTGGGGACATGATTCTGGGAACACCCAGGGACTGGGGACATGATTCTGGGGACTCCCAGGGACTGGGGACATGATTCTGGGAACACCCAGGGACTGGGGACATGATTCTGGGAACACCCAGGGACTGGGGACATGATTCTGGGAACGCCCAGGGACTGGGGACAATATTCTGGGAACACCCAGGGACTGGGGACATGATTCTGGGGACTCCCAGGGACTGGGGACATGATTCTGGGGACGCCCAGGGACTGGGGACAATATTCTGGGAACACCCAGGGACTGGGGACATGATTCTGGGGACTCCCAGGGACTGGGGACATGATTCTGGGAACGCCCAGGGACTGGGGACAATATTCTGGGAACACCCAGGGACTGGGGACATGATTCTGGGGACTCCCAGGGACTGGGGACATGATTCTGGGGACTCCCAGGGACTGGGGACATGATTCTGGGGACGCCCAGGGACTGGGGACAATATTCTGGGAACACCCAGGGACTGGGGACATGATTCTGGGGACTCCCAGGGACTGGGGACATGATTCTGGGAACGCCCAGGGACTGGGGACAATATTCTGGGAACGCCCAGCGACTGGGGACATGATTCTGGGAACGCCCAGGGACTGGGGACAATATTCTGGGAACACCCAGGGACTGGGGACATGATTCTGGGAACGCCCAGGGACTGGGGACAATATTCTGGGAACACCCAGGGACTGGGGACATGATTCTGGGGACTCCCAGCGACTGGGGACATGATTCTGGGAACGCCCAGGGACTGGGGACATGATTCTGGGAACGCCCAGCGACTGGGGACATGATTCTGGGAACGCCCAGGGACTGGGGACATGATTCTGGGAACGCCCAGGGACTGGGGACAATATTCTGGGAACACCCAGGGACTGGGGACATGATTCTGGGGACTCCCAGGGACTGGGGACATGATTCTGGGAACACCCAGGGACTGGGGACATGATTCTGGGAACACCCAGGGACTGGGGACATGATTCTGGGGACTCCCAGGGACTGGGGACATGATTCTGGGAACACCCAGGGACTGGGGACATGATTCTGGGAACACCCAGGGACTGGGGACATGATTCTGGGAACGCCCAGGGACTGGGGACAATATTCTGGGAACACCCAGGGACTGGGGACATGATTCTGGGGACTCCCAGGGACTGGGGACATGATTCTGGGGACGCCCAGGGACTGGGGACAATATTCTGGGAACACCCAGGGACTGGGGACATGATTCTGGGGACTCCCAGGGACTGGGGACATGATTCTGGGAACGCCCAGGGACTGGGGACAATATTCTGGGAACACCCAGGGACTGGGGACATGATTCTGGGGACTCCCAGGGACTGGGGACATGATTCTGGGAACGCCCAGGGACTGGGGACAATATTCTGGGAACACCCAGGGACTGGGGACATGATTCTGGGGACTCCCAGGGACTGGGGACATGATTCTGGGAACGCCCAGCGACTGGGGACAATATTCTGGGAACACCCAGGGACTGGGGACATGATTCTGGGGACTCCCAGGGACTGGGGACATGATTCTGGGGACTCCCAGGGACTGGGGACATGATTCTGGGAACACCCAGGGACTGGGGACATGATTCTGGGAACACCCAGGGACTGGGGACATGATTCTGGGGACTCCCAGGGACTGGGGACATGATTCTGGGGACTCCCAGGGACTGGGGACAATATTCTGGGAACGCCCAGGGACTGGGGACATGATTCTGGGAACGCCCAGGGACTGGGGACATGATTCTGGGAACGCCCAGGGACTGGGGACAATATTCTGGGAACACCCAGGGACTGGGGACATGATTCTGGGGACTCCCAGGGACTGGGGACATGATTCTGGGGACTCCCAGGGACTGGGGACATGATTCTGGGAACACCCAGGGACTGGGGACATGATTCTGGGAACGCCCAGGGACTGGGGACATGATTCTGGGGACTCCCAGGGACTGGGGACATGATTCTGGGGACTCCCAGGGACTGGGGACATGATTCTGGGGACTCCCAGGGACTGGGGACATGATTCTGGGGACTCCCAGGGACTGGGGACATGATTCTGGGAACGCCCAGGGACTGGGGACATGATTCTGGGGACTCCCAGGGACTGGGGACATGATTCTGGGAACGCCCAGGGACTGGGGACATGATTCTGGGAACGCCCAGGGACAGGGGACATGATTCTGGGAACACCCAGGGACTGGGGACATGATTCTGGGAACACCCAGGGACTGGGGACATGATTCTGGGAACACCCAGGGACTGGGGACATGATTCTGGGAACGCCCAGCGACTGGGGACATGATTCTGGGAACGCCCAGGGACTGGGGACATGATTCTGGGAACACCAGGGACTGGGGACATGATTCTGGGAACTCCCAGGGACTGGGGACATGATTCTGGGAACTCCCAGGGACTGGGGACATGATTCTGGGAACTCCCAGGGACTGGGGACATGATTCTGGGAACACCCAGGGACTGGGGACATGATTCTGGGAACACCCAGGGACTGGGGACATGATTCTGGGAACGCCCAGGGACTGGGGACATGATTCTGGGGACTCCCAGGGACTGGGGACATGATTCTGGGAACACCCAGGGACTGGGGACATGATTCTGGGAACACCCAGGGACTGGGGACATGATTCTGGGAACGCCCAGGGACTGGGGACAATATTCTGGGAACACCCAGGGACTGGGGACATGATTCTGGGGACTCCCAGGGACTGGGGACATGATTCTGGGGACTCCCAGGGACTGGGGACATGATTCTGGGAACGCCCAGGGACTGGGGACAATATTCTGGGAACACCCAGGAACTGGGGACATGATTCTGGGGACTCCCAGGGACTGGGGACATGATTCTGGGGACTCCCAGGGACTGGGGACAATATTCTGGGAACGCCCAGGGACTGGGGACATGATTCTGGGAACGCCCAGGGACTGGGGACATGATTCTGGGGACTCCCAGGGACTGGGGACATGATTCTGGGAACGCCCAGGGACTGGGGACATGATTCTGGGAACGCCCAGGGACTGGGGACATGATTCTGGGAACGCCCAGGGACTGGGGACAATATTCTGGGAACACCCAGGGACTGGGGACATGATTCTGGGGACTCCCAGGGACTGGGGACATGATTCTGGGAACACCCAGGGACTGGGGACATGATTCTGGGAACTCCCAGGGACTGGGGACATGATTCTGGGGACTCCCAGGGACTGGGGACATGATTCTGGGAACACCCAGGGACTGGGGACATGATTCTGGGAACACCCAGGGACTGGGGACATGATTCTGGGAACGCCCAGGGACTGGGGACAATATTCTGG
Source organism: Lithobates pipiens (assembly GCF_037356315.1). Classification (NCBI taxonomy): domain Eukaryota; kingdom Metazoa; phylum Chordata; class Amphibia; order Anura; family Ranidae; genus Lithobates; species Lithobates pipiens. The sequence goes on from NW_027507748.1 coordinate 2,745,176, forward strand.
GAACACCCAGGGACTGGGGACATGATTCTGGGGACTCCCAGGGACTGGGGACATGATTCTGGGGACGCCCAGGGACTGGGGACAATATTCTGGGAACACCCAGGGACTGGGGACATGATTCTGGGGACTCCCAGCGACTGGGGACAATATTCTGGGAACACCCAGGGACTGGGGACATGATTCTGGGAACGCCCAGGGACTGGGGACAATATTCTGGGAACACCCAGGGACTGGGGACATGATTCTGGGGACTCCCAGGGACTGGGGACATGATTCTGGGAACACCCAGGGACTGGGGACATGATTCTGGGAACACCCAGGGACTGGGGACATGATTCTGGGGACTCCCAGGGACTGGGGACATGATTCTGGGAACACCCAGGGACTGGGGACATGATTCTGGGGACGCCCAGGGACTGGGGACAATATTCTGGGAACACCCAGGGACTGGGGACATGATTCTGGGGACTCCCAGGGACTGGGGACATGATTCTGGGAACGCCCAGGGACTGGGGACAATATTCTGGGAACACCCAGGGACTGGGGACATGATTCTGGGGACTCCCAGGGACTGGGGACATGATTCTGGGAACGCCCAGCGACTGGGGACATGATTCTGGGAACACCCAGGGACTGGGGACATGATTCTGGGAACGCCCAGGGACTGGGGACATGATTCTGGGAACACCCAGGGACTGGGGACATGATTCTGGGAACGCCCAGGGACTGGGGACATGATTCTGGGGACTCCCAGGGACTGGGGACATGATTCGGGGAACACCCAGGGACTGGGGACATGATTCTGGGAACACCCAGGGACTGGGGACATGATTCTGGGGACTCCCAGGGACTGGGGACATGATTCTGGGAACGCCCAGGGACTGGGGACAATATTCTGGGAACACCCAGGAACTGGGGACATGATTCTGGGGACTCCCAGGGACTGGGGACATGATTCTGGGGACTCCCAGGGACTGGGGACAATATTCTGGGAACGCCCAGGGACTGGGGACATGATTCTGGGAACGCCCAGGGACTGGGGACATGATTCTGGGGACTCCCAGGGACTGGGGACATGATTCTGGGAACGCCCAGGGACTGGGGACATGATTCTGGGAACACCCAGGGACTGGGGACATGATTCTGGGGACTCCCAGGGACTGGGGACATGATTCTGGGAACGCCCAGGGACTGGGGACATGATTCTGGGAACGCCCAGGGACTGGGGACATGATTCTGGGAACGCCCAGGGACTGGGGACATGATTCTGGGGACTCCCAGGGACTGGGGACATGATTCTGGGAACGCCCAGGGACTGGGGACATGATTCTGGGGACTCCCAGGGACTGGGGACAATATTCTGGGAACGCCCAGGGACTGGGGACATGATTCTGGGAACTCCCAGGGACTGGGGACATGATTCTGGGGACTCCCAGGGACTGGGGACATGATTCTGGGAACACCCAGGGACTGGGGACATGATTCTGGGAACGCCCAGGGACTGGGGACATGATTCTGGGAACGCCCAGGGACTGGGGACAATATTCTGGGAACACCCAGGGACTGGGGACATGATTCTGGGGACTCCCAGGGACTGGGGACATGATTCTGGGAACACCCAGGGACTGGGGACATGATTCTGGGAACTCCCAGGGACTGGGGACATGATTCTGGGGACTCCCAGGGACTGGGGACATGATTCTGGGAACACCCAGGGACTGGGGACATGATTCTGGGAACACCCAGGGACTGGGGACATGATTCTGGGAACGCCCAGGGACTGGGGACAATATTCTGGGAACACCCAGGGACTGGGGACATGATTCTGGGGACTCCCAGGGACTGGGGACATGATTCTGGGGACGCCCAGGGACTGGGGACAATATTCTGGGAACACCCAGGGACTGGGGACATGATTCTGGGGACTCCCAGCGACTGGGGACATGATTCTGGGAACGCCCAGGGACTGGGGACATGATTCTGGGAACGCCCAGCGACTGGGGACATGATTCTGGGAACACCCAGGGACTGGGGACATGATTCTGGGGACTCCCAGGGACTGGGGACATGATTCTGGGAACACCCAGGGACTGGGGACATGATTCTGGGAACACCCAGGGACTGGGGACATGATTCTGGGAACGCCCAGGGACTGGGGACAATATTCTGGGAACACCCAGGGACTGGGGACATGATTCTGGGGACTCCCAGGGACTGGGGACATGATTCTGGGGACGCCCAGGGACTGGGGACAATATTCTGGGAACACCCAGGGACTGGGGACATGATTCTGGGGACTCCCAGGGACTGGGGACATGATTCTGGGAACGCCCAGGGACTGGGGACAATATTCTGGGAACACCCAGGGACTGGGGACATGATTCTGGGGACTCCCAGGGACTGGGGACATGATTCTGGGAACGCCCAGCGACTGGGGACATGATTCTGGGAACGCCCAGGGACTGGGGACATGATTCTGGGAACGCCCAGGGACTGGGGACAATATTCTGGGAACACCCAGGGACTGGGGACATGATTCTGGGACTCCCAGGGACTGGGGACATGATTCTGGGAACACCCAGGGACTGGGGACATGATTCTGGGAACACCCAGGGACTGGGGACATGATTCTGGGAACGCCCAGGGACTGGGGACATGATTCTGGGGACTCCCAGGGACTGGGGACATGATTCGGGGAACACCCAGGGACTGGGGACATGATTCTGGGAACACCCAGGGACTGGGGACATGATTCTGGGAACACCCAGGGACTGGGGACATGATTCTGGGAACGCCCAGGGACTGGGGACAATATTCTGGGAACACCCAGGGACTGGGGACATGATTCTGGGGACTCCCAGGGACTGGGGACATGATTCTGGGGACTCCCAGGGACTGGGGACATGATTCTGGGGACTCCCAGGGACTGGGGACATGATTCTGGGGACTCCCAGGGACTGGGGACATGATTCTGGGGACTCCCAGGGACTGGGGACATGATTCTGGGAACGCCCAGGGACTGGGGACATGATTCTGGGAACACCCAGGGACTGGGGACATGATTCTGGGAACGCCCAGGGACTGGGGACATGATTCTGGGGACTCCCAGGGACTGGGGACATGATTCGGGGAACACCCAGGGACTGGGGACATGATTCTGGGAACACCCAGGGACTGGGGACATGATTCTGGGAACGCCCAGGGACTGGGGACATGATTCTGGGGACTCCCAGGGACTGGGGACATGATTCTGGGAACACCCAGTGACTGGGGACATGATTCTGGGAACACCCAGGGACTGGGGACATGATTCTGGGAACGCCCAGGGACTGGGGACATGATTCTGGGGACTCCCAGGGACTGGGGACATGATTCGGGGAACACCCAGGGACTGGGGACATGATTCTGGGAACACCCAGGGACTGGGGACATGATTCTGGGAACACCCAGGGACTGGGGACATGATTCTGGGAACGCCCAGGGACTGGGGACAATATTCTGGGAACACCCAGGGACTGGGGACATGATTCTGGGGACTCCCAGGGACTGGGGACATGATTCTGGGGACTCCCAGGGACTGGGGACATGATTCTGGGGACTCCCAGGGACTGGGGACATGATTCTGGGGACTCCCAGGGACTGGGGACATGATTCTGGGAACGCCCAGGGACTGGGGACATGATTCTGGGAACACCCAGGGACTGGGGACATGATTCTGGGAACGCCCAGGGACTGAGGACATGATTCTGGGAACGCCCAGGGACTGAGGACATGATTCTGGGAACTCCCAGGGACTGGGGACATGATTCTGGGAACGCCCAGGGACTGGGGACATGATTCTGGGAACGCCCAGGGACTGGGGACATGATTCTGGGAACACCCAGGTACTGGGGACATGATTCTGGGAATGCCCAGGGACTGGGGACATGATTCTGGGAACTCCCAGGGACTGGGGACATGATTCTGGGAACGCCCAGGGACTGGGGACATGATTCTGGGAACGCCCAGGGACTGGGGACATGATTCTGGGAACACCCAGGGACTGGGGACATGATTCTGGGAACGCCCAGGGACTGGGGACATGATTCTGGGAATGCCCAGGGACTGGGGACATGATTCTGGGAACACCCAGGGACTGGGGACATGATTCTGGGAACACCCAGGGACTGGGGACATGATTCTGGGAACGCCCAGGGACTGGGGACAATATTCTGGGAACGCCCAGGGACTGGGGACAATATTCTGGGAACACCCAGGGACTGGGGACATGATTCTGGGGACTCCCAGGGACTGGGGACATGATTCTGGGGACTCCCAGGGACTGGGGACATGATTCTGGGAACACCCAGGGACTGGGGACATGATTCTGGGAACGCCCAGGGACTGGGGACATGATTCTGGGGACTCCCAGGGACTGGGGACATGATTCTGGGGACTCCCAGGGACTGGGGACATGATTCTGGGGACTCCCAGGGACTGGGGACATGATTCTGGGGACTCCCAGGGACTGGGGACATGATTCTGGGAACGCCCAGGGACTGGGGACATGATTCTGGGGACTCCCAGGGACTGGGGACATGATTCTGGGAACGCCCAGGGACTGGGGACATGATTCTGGGAACGCCCAGGGACAGGGGACATGATTCTGGGAACACCCAGGGACTGGGGACATGATTCTGGGAACACCCAGGGACTGGGGACATGATTCTGGGAACACCCAGGGACTGGGGACATGATTCTGGGAACGCCCAGCGACTGGGGACATGATTCTGGGAACGCCCAGGGACTGGGGACATGATTCTGGGAACACCAGGGACTGGGGACATGATTCTGGGAACTCCCAGGGACTGGGGACATGATTCTGGGAACTCCCAGGGACTGGGGACATGATTCTGGGAACTCCCAGGGACTGGGGACATGATTCTGGGAACACCCAGGGACTGGGGACATGATTCTGGGAACACCCAGGGACTGGGGACATGATTCTGGGAATGCCCAGGGACTGGGGACATGATTCTGGGGACTCCCAGGGACTGGGGACATGATTCTGGGAACACCCAGGGACTGGGGACATGATTCTGGGAACACCCAGGGACTGGGGACATGATTCTGGGAACGCCCAGGGACTGGGGACAATATTCTGGGAACACCCAGGGACTGGGGACATGATTCTGGGGACTCCCAGGGACTGGGGACATGATTCTGGGGACTCCCAGGGACTGGGGACATGATTCTGGGAACGCCCAGGGACTGGGGACAATATTCTGGGAACACCCAGGAACTGGGGACATGATTCTGGGGACTCCCAGGGACTGGGGACATGATTCTGGGGACTCCCAGGGACTGGGGACAATATTCTGGGAACGCCCAGGGACTGGGGACATGATTCTGGGAACGCCCAGGGACTGGGGACATGATTCTGGGGACTCCCAGGGACTGGGGACATGATTCTGGGAACGCCCAGGGACTGGGGACATGATTCTGGGAACGCCCAGGGACTGGGGACATGATTCTGGGAACGCCCAGGGACTGGGGACAATATTCTGGGAACACCCAGGGACTGGGGACATGATTCTGGGGACTCCCAGGGACTGGGGACATGATTCTGGGAACACCCAGGGACTGGGGACATGATTCTGGGAACTCCCAGGGACTGGGGACATGATTCTGGGGACTCCCAGGGACTGGGGACATGATTCTGGGAACACCCAGGGACTGGGGACATGATTCTGGGAACACCCAGGGACTGGGGACATGATTCTGGGAACGCCCAGGGACTGGAGACAATATTCTGGGAACACCCAGGGACTGGGGACATGATTCTGGGGACTCCCAGGGACTGGGGACATGATTCTGGGGACGCCCAGGGACTGGGGACAATATTCTGGGAACACCCAGGGACTGGGGACATGATTCTGGGGACTCCCAGCGACTGGGGACATGATTCTGGGAACGCCCAGGGACTGGGGACATGATTCTGGGAACGCCCAGGGACTGGGGACATGATTCTGGGAACGCCCAGGGACTGGGGACATGATTCTGGGAACGCCCAGGGACTGGGGACAATATTCTGGGAACACCCAGGGACTGGGGACATGATTCTGGGGACTCCCAGGGACTGGGGACATGATTCTGGGAACACCCAGGGACTGGGGACATGATTCTGGGAACACCCAGGGACTGGGGACATGATTCTGGGGACTCCCAGGGACTGGGGACATGATTCTGGGAACACCCAGGGACTGGGGACATGATTCTGGGGACGCCCAGGGACTGGGGACAATATTCTGGGAACACCCAGGGACTGGGGACATGATTCTGGGGACTCCCAGGGACTGGGGACATGATTCTGGGAACGCCCAGGGACTGGGGACAATATTCTGGGAACACCCAGGGACTGGGGACATGATTCTGGGGACTCCCAGGGACTGGGGACATGATTCTGGGAACGCCCAGCGACTGGGGACATGATTCTGGGAACGCCCAGGGACTGGGGACATGATTCTGGGAACACCCAGGGACTGGGGACAATATTCTGGGAACACCCAGGGACTGGGGACATGATTCTGGGGACTCCCAGGGACTGGGGACATGATTCTGGGGACTCCCAGGGACTGGGGACATGATTCTGGGAACACCCAGGGACTGGGGACATGATTCTGGGAACACCCAGGGACTGGGGACATGATTCTGGGAACGCCCAGGGACTGGGGACATGATTCTGGGGACTCCCAGGGACTGGGGACATGATTCGGGGAACACCCAGGGACTGGGGACATGATTCTGGGGACTCCCAGGGACTGGGGACATGATTCTGGGAACACCCAGGGACTGGGGACATGATTCTGGGGACTCCCAGGGACTGGGGACATGATTCTGGGAACGCCCAGGGACTGGGGACAATATTCTGGGAACACCCAGGAACTGGGGACATGATTCTGGGGACTCCCAGGGACTGGGGACATGATTCTGGGGACTCCCAGGGACTGGGGACAATATTCTGGGAACGCCCAGGGACTGGGGACATGATTCTGGGAACGCCCAGGGACTGGGGACATGATTCTGGGGACTCCCAGGGACTGGGGACATGATTCTGGGAACGCCCAGGGACTGGGGACATGATTCTGGGAACACCCAGGGACTGGGGACATGATTCTGGGGACTCCCAGGGACTGGGGACATGATTCTGGGAACGCCCAGGGACTGGGGACATGATTCTGGGGACTCCCAGGGACTGGGGACAATATTCTGGGAACGCCCAGGGACTGGGGACATGATTCTGGGAACGCCCAGGGACTGGGGACATGATTCTGGGGACTCCCAGGGACTGGGGACATGATTCTGGGAACGCCCAGGGACTGGGGACATGATTCTGGGGACTCCCAGGGACTGGGGACAATATTCTGGGAACGCCCAGGGACTGGGGACATGATTCTGGGAACTCCCAGGGACTGGGGACATGATTCTGGGGACTCCCAGGGACTGGGGACATGATTCTGGGAACGCCCAGGGACTGGGGACATGATTCTGGGAACGCCCAGGGACTGGGGACAATATTCTGGGAACACCCAGGGACTGGGGACATGATTCTGGGGACTCCCAGGGACTGGGGACATGATTCTGGGAACGCCCAGCGACTGGGGACAATATTCTGGGAACACCCAGGGACTGGGGACATGATTCTGGGAACACCCAGGGACTGGGGACATGATTCTGGGAACGCCCAGGGACTGGGGACATGATTCTGGGAACGCCCAGGGACTGGGGACAATATTCTGGGAACACCCAGGGACTGGGGACATGATTCTGGGAACACCCAGGGACTGGGGACATGATTCTGGGGACTCCCAGGGACTGGGGACATGATTCTGGGAACACCCAGGGACTGGGGACATGATTCTGGGAACACCCAGGGACTGGGGACATGATTCTGGGAACGCCCAGGGACTGGGGACAATATTCTGGGAACACCCAGGGACTGGGGACATGATTCTGGGGACTCCCAGGGACTGGGGACATGATTCTGGGGACGCCCAGGGACTGGGGACAATATTCTGGGAACACCCAGGGACTGGGGACATGATTCTGGGGACTCCCAGGGACTGGGGACATGATTCTGGGAACGCCCAGGGACTGGGGACAATATTCTGGGAACACCCAGGGACTGGGGACATGATTCTGGGGACTCCCAGGGACTGGGGACATGATTCTGGGGACTCCCAGGGACTGGGGACATGATTCTGGGGACGCCCAGGGACTGGGGACAATATTCTGGGAACACCCAGGGACTGGGGACATGATTCTGGGGACTCCCAGGGACTGGGGACATGATTCTGGGAACGCCCAGGGACTGGGGACAATATTCTGGGAACGCCCAGGGACTGGGGACATGATTCTGGGGACTCCCAGGGACTGGGGACATGATTCTGGGGACTCCCAGGGACTGGGGACATGATTCTGGGAACACCCAGGGACTGGGGACATGATTCTGGGAACACCCAGGGACTGGGGACATGATTCTGGGAACGCCCAGGGACTGGGGACATGATTCTGGGGACTCCCAGGGACTGGGGACATGATTCGGGGAACACCCAGGGACTGGGGACATGATTCTGGGAACACCCAGGGACTGGGGACATGATTCTGGGGACTCCCAGGGACTGGGGACATGATTCTGGGAACACCCAGGGACTGGGGACATGATTCTGGGGACTCCCAGGGACTGGGGACGTGATTCACGAGATGCTCAGGGACTGGGGACATGATTCTGGGAACACCCAGGGACATGTCTTGAGAGGCACCCATAGATCGGGGTCACTTTTCAGGAAATGCCCAGAGTGGGGGAAGGAATGTGCTTTCTAGGGATGCCAAGAGATCAGGTAGACGCCCAGAAATGAGTGGCATCCTATAAGAAAGTTCTAGAGATTATTTCTCATATTGTCCCTTTACAAGTCTGCGCCCCTACAGACCCCATTATAAAATGACTAGCGCCACATTTGGTGGAAGGGGGTAGTACAAACCCAGTTGGTTTCTGGTGACTCACTATTTTCCCCTCTCAGTGGTAAGGCGGGGCAGTATGGAGGGTAGCATTGCTTTTTCATTGCCTTGGGATGTTTCGGCCCGGCTGGTGAGCGGGTGATTCTAAGTAGGCTTCATTTGCATTCGGACCACCCTGGGTAGCGCCCACATGTGATTCTGAGCCTCTGTGATTGAAAGAACTGGAATCCAATGAATGAAAGGGGCGGAGACAGGGACAGTGAGGCTGGGGAAGAAAGAGCTAGATGATGCTGGACGTCCTCCAGCCAGGACATCTGACTTGCTGCAGCTTTTATTGCCCATTGTGAGACGCTCACAGTGTGCCGGGAAATCAGAGGAAGCTATTTTAGTCCAGGTGAGGAGGCGGTACCCCTATGGAAGACTAAAGGGGGGGCCGGAGGTCAGAGTCATTCATCTCTCAGCTTCCCCAGAACACAGAGGTGAACACATCTAAACTCCACCACAACTCATAGCACAATGTGTGGTACAATGTCGGCATCTAGTGGCTGTTTCCAGTATTGCAAAATCTTTATAACACAATATGTGGTACAATGTCGACATCTAGTGGCCGTTTTCCAGTATTGCATCATTTGCTATTACACAATATGTGGTACAATGTCGGCATCTAGTGGCCGTTTTCCAGTATTGCATCATCTTTTATAACATTATATTGGCATCTAGTGGCCGTTTCTAATATTGCATCATCTGTATAACATAATATGTGGTACAATGTCGGCATCTAGTGGCCGTTTCCAGTATTGCAAAATCTTTATAACACAATATGTGGTACAATGTTGGCATCTAGTGGCCGTTTCCAGTATTGCATCATCTTTTATGACATAATATCGGCATCTAGTGGCCGTTTCCAATATTGCATCATCTGTATAACATAATATGTGGTACAATGTCGCCATCTAGTGTCCATTTCCAATATTGCATCATCTTTATAGCACAATATGTGGTACAATGTCGTCATCTAGTGGCCGTTCCCCATATTGCAACATCTTCATAGCAGAAAGTTTATAGTAGATTGTGTGGTATAGTGTTGGCATCTAGTGGCCATTTTTTATTATTTGTACTTAGTCCGAGTCAGTGGGTTAGAATGGCTGTCAGGTAAGATGGGCAGAACAACCGCCTGGTTTGCTTCGTAGAAGAACTCCCACACAGAGAAAAAAGTTCCGATTCCGAATTGAAGTCTATGGGAGCCGAACATGAAAAATCAAAAGTTCCCATTTTGAAAGCGTATATTTAAGTAATTGGCCATAACAAGGCATGGGGGTCCGGGTACTGCCCTGGGGGACATGTATCAATATAAATATATATTTTAAAAACAATCATTTTTAAAAGTGCAGTGATTTACTGATATTTAAAATATAAGATTTAAAGATATTTAAAGTGAAACAATAAAGATGAAAAATTCCTATCAATATAGTGCCGGGGGGGGGGGGGGGTCCCTTAGTCTGCCTGTAAAGTGGTGCATCTGTACCATGTATAGAACCTGATGCAGCAAAACTGACATATATAAAGAAAAACAATGAGTCAAATCATATTTAAATTGACTCGCGGTTACAATGGCTGCCACCCGGCTTTAAAAGAAGACAAAACAGCATAGGGCCCCCCCCCCCGAGCATGCCAGACCCTTGTCTGAGCATGCAGCCTGGCCTGGCAGGTTAGGAAAGGGGGGAGCAAGCGCCCCCCATCCTTGACCATATCAGGCCACATGCCCCCAACATGGGGGGGGGGTGCTTTGGGGCCGGGTGTTTTTATGACTTTTTGACACTTTTTTGGTGAATTGGTAGGGGGTCTCACTCACATAAGGCTATCAGCTGGTGCGTGGTGACGTCACGGGGTTCTCCCTGTAACAAGCGGATTGACTGGGAAAGGATGCTTGTTACAGGGAAATGCGTCGGTTGGAGACGTCACCACGTACCAGCTGATAGCCTAGTGCGGTGTGTTGTTTTATTTTTGTGTAATAAACCCCCCTGATTTCCTGCACCAGGAAGTTCTTCTCCTTCTCACACATATCATGTGATCTATCCATCTATTGGAGGGATCGGTGTGTGAAGACAGACAAGAGAGAGTTCTGTCTGTTATAATCATCGTGGTATTCACTTCGGGAGAGAGCCGCCACCCCCTGCCAGCTGATTGGTTGAATGATTATCTCCACAAGGTGAGAGAGCTGCTGATTGGTCATCCGGAGCGGATTGGCTGAAAATTTCCTCAGTGTATGGATGTCATCAGGCGACTTTGACCCTCATAATTTGGGGTCCATCAGATTCGGTAAGAGGCCCTCTGCCTCCGTTTTATGTCTCCCGTCCAATCAGCTGTCAGCGAGTGTGAAAAGCGCCATCATTCCTCTTCTCTTCTTCTCACACTTGTTACTTTGTTTCAATTTGGACATTTTTTGATACAATCCAAGTAATATTTGTGTGAATATCTTCTATTGGACTCAATTACATTTTATATTCACTTTTATTTGCTGGAGTTGTTTTATCTCTAATTATTGACGGTTTGGGGACATCAATCACTTTATACATTTTTACTTTTTAACCGTATTCACAAATTTTGCGCATCTCTTTTTTGTTTATAGCCCTGAATATCTGTCACCAAAGGTGAGGGGTAGGTAACCCAGACCAGAAGGCAAGGACAAGGTAACCCGGAGCAGAAGGCGAGGGGCGAGTAACCCAGAGCAGAAGGCGAGGGGAAGGTACCTCGGAGCAGAAGGCTGGGGGTAGGTACCTCGGAGCAGAAGGTGAGGGGTAGGTAACCCAGATCAGAAGGCGAGGGGCAGGTAACCCGGAGCAGAAGGCGAGGGGCGAGTAACCCAGAGCAGAAGGCGAGGGGCAGGTACCTCGGAGCAGAAGGCGGGGGGTAGGTACCTCGGAGCAGAAGGTGAGGGGTAGGTAACCCAGATCAGAAGGCGAGGGGCAGGTAACCCGGAGCAGAAGGCGAGGGGCAGGTAACCCGCAAAAGGCGAGGGGCGAGTAACCCAGAGCAGAAGGCGAGGGGCAGGTACCCCTACCAGAAGGCGAGGTGTAGGTACCTTGGGCCAGGGGCAGGTAAGCCACAAAAGGTGAGGGGCGAGTATCCAGAGCAGAAGGCGAGGGGTAGGTACCCCGGAGCAGAAGGCAAGGACAAGGTAACCCGGAGCAGAAGGCGAGGGGTAGGTAACCCGGAGCAGAAGATGAGGGGTAGGTGACCCGAAGCAGAAGGCGAGGGGTAGGTGACCCGGAGCAGAAGGCGAGGGGTAGGTGACCCGAAGCAGAAGGCGAGGGGTAGTTGACCCGGAGCAGAAGGCGAGGGGTAGGTGACCCGGAGCAGAAGGCGAGGGGTAGGTGACCCGGAGCAGAAGGCGAGGGGTAGGTAACCCGGATCAGAAGGCGATGGGCAGGTAACCCGGAGCAGAAGGCGAGGGGCAGGTAACCCGCAAAAGGCGAGGGGCGAGTAACCCAGAGCAGAAGGCGAGGGGCAGGTACCCCAGAGCAGAAGGCAAGGTGTAGGTACCTCGGAGCAGAAGGTGAGGGGTAGGTAACCCAGATCAGAAGGCGAGGGGCAGGTAACCCGGAGCAGAAGGCTAGGGGCAGGTAACCCGCAAAAGGCGAGGGGCGAGTAACCCAGAGCAGAAGGCGAGGGGCAGGTACCCCTACCAGAAGGCGAGGTGTAGGTACCTCGGGCGAGGGGCAGGTAAGCCACAAAAGGCGAGGGGCGAGTAACCAGAGCAGAAGGCGAGGGGTAGGTACCCCGGAGCAGAAGGCAAGGACAAGGTAACCCGGAGCAGAAGGCGAGGGGCGAGTAACCCAGAGCAGAAGGCGAGGGGCAGGTACCTCGGAGCAGAAGGCGGGGGGTAGGTACCTCGGAGCAGAAGGTGAGGGGTAGGTAACCCAGATCAGAAGGCGAGGGGCAGGTAACCCGGAGCAGAAGGCGAGGGGCAGGTAACCCGCAAAAGGCGAGGGGCGAGTAACCCAGAGCAGAAGGCGAGGGGCAGGTACCCCTACCAGAAGGCGAGGTGTAGGTACCTTGGGCCAGGGGCAGGTAAGCCACAAAAGGTGAGGGGCGAGTATCCAGAGCAGAAGGCGAGGGGTAGGTACCCCGGAGCAGAAGGCAAGGACAAGGTAACCCGGAGCAGAAGGCGAGGGGTAGGTAACCCGGAGCAGAAGATGAGGGGTAGGTGACCCGAAGCAGAAGGCGAGGGGTAGGTGACCCGGAGCAGAAGGCGAGGGGTAGGTGACCCGAAGCAGAAGGCGAGGGGTAGTTGACCCGGAGCAGAAGGCGAGGGGTAGGTGACCCGGAGCAGAAGGCGAGGGGTAGGTGACCCGGAGCAGAAGGCGAGGGGTAGGTAACCCGGATCAGAAGGCGATGGGCAGGTAACCCGGAGCAGAAGGCGAGGGGCAGGTAACCCGCAAAAGGCGAGGGGCGAGTAACCCAGAGCAGAAGGCGAGGGGCAGGTACCCCAGAGCAGAAGGCAAGGTGTAGGTACCTCGGAGCAGAAGGTGAGGGGTAGGTAACCCAGATCAGAAGGCGAGGGGCAGGTAACCCGGAGCAGAAGGCTAGGGGCAGGTAACCCGCAAAAGGCGAGGGGCGAGTAACCCAGAGCAGAAGGCGAGGGGCAGGTACCCCTACCAGAAGGCGAGGTGTAGGTACCTCGGGCGAGGGGCAGGTAAGCCACAAAAGGCGAGGGGCGAGTAACCAGAGCAGAAGGCGAGGGGTAGGTACCCCGGAGCAGAAGGCAAGGACAAGGTAACCCAGAGCAGAAGGCGAGGGGTAGGTAACCCGGAGCAGAAGATGAGGGGTAGGTGACCCGAAGCAGAAGGCGAGGGGTAGGTGACCCGGAGCAGAAGGCGAGGGGTAGGTGACCCGAAGCAGAAGGCGAGGGGTAGTTGACCCGGAGCAGAAGGCGAGGGGTAGGTGACCCGGAGCAGAAGGCGAGGGGTAGGTGACCCGGAGCAGAAGGCGAGGGGTAGGTAACCCGGATCAGAAGGCGATGGGCAGGTAACCCGGAGCAGAAGGCGAGGGGTAGGTAACCCGGAGCAGAAGGCGAGGGGCAGGTACCTGGAGCAGAAGGCGAGGGGCAGGTAACCCGCAAAAGGCGAGGGGCGAGTAACCCAGAGCAGAAGGCGAGGGGTAGGTACCCCGGAGCAGAAGGCAAGGGCTAGGTAATCGTACCAGAAGGCAAGGGTAAGGTAACCCGGAGCAGAAGGCGAGGGGTAGGTGACCCGGAGCAGAAGGCAAGGGGTAGGTAATGAGGAGCAGAAGGTGAGGGGTAGGTACCCCGGAGCAGAAGGTAGGTGAGGGGTAGGTGACCCGGAGCAGAAGATGAGGGGTAGGTGACCCGGAGCAGAAGGTGAGGGGTAGGTGACCCAGAGCAGAAGGCGAGGGGTAGGTACCCCGGAGCAGAAGGCGAGGGGTAGGTGACCCGGAGCAGAAGACGAGGGGTAGGTGACCCGGAGCAGAAGGTGAGGGGTAGGTGACCCAGAGCAGAAGGCGAGGGGTAGGTAATGAAGAGCAGAAGGTGAGGGGTAGGTACTCCGGAGCAGAAGGTAGGTGAGGGGTAGGTGACCCGGAGCAGAAGGCGGGGGGTAGGTACCTCGGAGCAGAAGGTGAGGGGTAGGTAACCCGGAGCAGAAGGTGAGGGGTAGGTACCCCGGAGCAGAAGGCGAGGGGTAGGTGACCCAGAGCAGAAGACGAGGGGTAGGTGACCCAGAGCAGAAGGCGAGGGGTAGCTGACCCGGAGCAGAAGGCGAGGGGTAGGTAATGAGGAGCAGAAGGTGAGGGGTAGGTACCCCGGAGCAGAAGGTAGGTGAGGGGTAGGTGACCCGGAGCAGAAGATGAGGGGTAGGTGACCCGGAGCAGAAGGTGAGGGGTAGGTGACCCAGAGCAGAAGGCGAGGGGTAGGTACCCCGGAGCAGAAGGCGAGGGGTAGGTGACCCGGAGCAGAAGACGAGGGGTAGGTGACCCAGAGCAGAAGGTGAGGGGTAGGTGACCCAGAGCAGAAGGCGCGGGGTAGGTGACCCAGAGCAGAAGGCGCGGGGTAGGTAATGAAGAGCAGAAGGTGAGGGGTAGGTACTCCGGAGCAGAAGGTAGGTGAGGGGTAGGTGACCCGGAGCAGAAGGCGAGGGGTAGGTAACCCGGAGCAGAAGGTGAGGGGTAGGTGACCCGGAGCAGAAGGCGAGGGGTAGGTGACCCGGAGCAGAAGGCGAGGGGTAGCTGACCCGGAGCAGAAGGCAAGGGGTAGGTAATGAGGAGCAGAAGGTGAGGGGTAGGTACCCCAGAGCAGAAGGTAGCTGAGGGGTAGCTGACCCGGAGCAGAAGGCGAGGGGTAGGTAATGAGGAGCAGAAGGTAGGTGAGGGGTAGGTGACCCGGAGCAGAAAATGAGGGGTAGGTGACTCGGAGCAGAAGGTGAGGGGTAGGTGACCCGGAGCAGAAGGTGAGGGGTAGGTACCCCGGAGCAGAAGGCGAGGGGTAGTGACCCGGAGCAGAAGACGAGGGGTAGGTGACCCGAAGCAGAAGGCGAGGGGTAGGTGACCCAGAGCAGAAGGCGAGGGGTAGGTAATGAGGAGCAGAAGGTGAGGGGTAGGTACTCTGGAGCAGAAGGTAGGTGAGGGGTAGGTGACCCGGAGCAGAAGGCGAGGGGTAGGTACCCCGGAGCAGAAGGGGAGGGGTAGGTACCCCGGAGCAGAAGGCGAGGGGTAGGTGACCCGGAACAGAAGACGAGGGGTAGGTGACCCGGAGCAGAAGGCAAGGACAAGGTAACCCGGAGCAGAAGGCGAGGGGTAGGTAACCCGGAGCAGAAGATGAGGGGTAGGTGACCCGAAGCAGAAGGCGAGGGGTAGGTGACCCGAAGCAGAAGGCGAGGGGTAGTTGACCCGGAGCAGAAGGCGAGGGGTAGGTGACCCGGAGCAGAAGGCGAGGGGTAGGTGACCCGGAGCAGAAGGCGAGGGGTAGGTAACCCGGATCAGAAGGCGATGGGCAGGTAACCCGGAGCAGAAGGCGAGGGGTAGGTAACCCGGAGCAGAAGGCGAGGGGCAGGTACCCGGAGCAGAAGGCGAGGGGCAGGTAACCCGCAAAAGGCGAGGGGCGAGTAACCCAGAGCAGAAGGCGAGGGGTAGGTACCCCGGAGCAGAAGGCAAGGGGTAGGTAATGAGGAGCAGAAGGTGAGGGGTAGGTACCCCGGAGCAGAAGGTAGGTGAGGGGTAGGTGACCCGGAGCAGAAGATGAGGGGTAGGTGACCCGGAGCAGAAGGTGAGGGGTAGGTGACCCAGAGCAGAAGACGAGGGGTAGGTACCCCGGAGCAGAAGGCGAGGGGTAGGTGACCCGGAGCAGAAGACGAGGGGTAGGTGACCCGGAGCAGAAGGTGAGGGGTAGGTGACCCAGAGCAGAAGGCGAGGGGTAGGTAATGAAGAGCAGAAGGTGAGGGGTAGGTACTCCGGAGCAGAAGGTAGGTGAGGGGTAGGTGACCCGGAGCAGAAGGCGGGGGGTAGGTACCTCGGAGCAGAAGGTGAGGGGTAGGTAAACCGGAGCAGAAGGTGAGGGGTAGGTACCCCGGAGCAGAAGGCGAGGGGTAGGTGACCCGGAGCAGAAGACGAGGGGTAGGTGACCCAGAGCAGAAGGCGAGGGGTAGCTGACCCGGAGCAGAAGGCGAGGGGTAGGTAATGAGGAGCAGAAGGTGAGGGGTAGGTACCCCGGAGCAGAAGGTAGGTGAGGGGTAGGTGACCCGGAGCAGAAGATGAGGGGTAGGTGACCCGGAGCAGAAGGTGAGGGGTAGGTGACCCAGAGCAGAAGGCGAGGGGTAGGTACCCCGGAGCAGAAGGCGAGGGGTAGGTGACCCGGAGCAGAAGATGAGGGGTAGGTGACCCAGAGCAGAAGGCGAGGGGTAGGTGACCCAGAGCAGAAGGCGCGGGGTAGGTAATGAAGAGCAGAAGGTGAGGGGTAGGTACTCCGGAGCAGAAGGTAGGTGAGGGGTAGGTGACCCGGAGCAGAAGGTGAGGGGTAGGTAACCCGGAGCAGAAGGTGAGGGGTAGGTGACCCGCAGCAGAAGGCGAGGGGTAGGTGACCCGGAGCAGAAGGCGAGGGGTAGCTGACCCGGAGCAGAAGGCAAGGGGTAGGTAATGAGGAGAAGAAGGTGAGGGGTAGGTACCCCAGAGCAGAAGGTAGCTGAGGGGTAGCTGACCCGGAGCAGAAGGCGAGGGGTAGGTAATGAGGAGCAGAAGGTAGGTGAGGGGTAGGTGACCCGGAGCAGAAAATGAGGGGTAGGTGACCCGGAGCAGAAGGTGAGGGGTAGGTGACCCAGAGCAGAAGGTGAGGGGTAGGTACCCCGGAGCAGAAGGCGAGGGGTAGTGACCCGGAGCAGAAGACGAGGGGTAGGTGACCCGGAGCAGAAGGCGAGGGGTAGGTGACCCAGAGCAGAAGGCGAGGGGTAGGTAATGAGGAGCAGAAGGTGAGGGGTATGTACTCTGGAGCAGAAGGTAGGTGAGGGGTAGGTGACCCGGAGCAGAAGGCGAGGGGTAGGTACCCCGGAGCAGAAGGCGAGGGGTAGGTGACCCGGAACAGAAGACGAGGGGTAAGTGACCCGGAGCAGAAGGTGAGGGGTAGGTGACCCGGAGCAGAAGGTGAGGGGTAGGTACCCCGGAGCAGAAGGCGAGGGGTAGTGACCCGGAGCAGAAGACGAGGGGTAGGTGACCCGGAGCAGAAGGCGAGGGGTAGGTGACCCAGAGCAGAAGGCGAGGGGTAGGTAATGAGGAGCAGAAGGTGAGGGGTAGGTACTCTGGAGCAGAAGGTAGGTGAGGGGTAGGTGACCCGGAGCAGAAGGCGAGGGGTAGGTACCCCGGAGCAGAAGGCGAGGGGTAGGTGACCCGGAGCAGAAGACGAGGGGTAGGTGACCCGGAGCAGAAGGCGAGGGGTAGGTGACCCAGAGCAGAAGGCGAGGGGTAGGTAATGAAGAGCAGAAGGTGAGGGGTAGGTACTCCAGAGAAGAAGGTAGGTGAGGGGTAGGTGACCCGGAGCAGAAGGCGGGGGGTAGGTACCTCGGAGCAGAAGGGGAGGGGTAAGTAACCCGGAGCAGAAGGTGAGGGGTAGGTGACCCGGAGCAGAAGACGAGGGGTAGGTGACCCGGAGCAGAAGGTGAGGGGTAGGTGACCCGGAGCAGAAGGCGAGGGGTAGGTGACCCGGAGCAGAAGGCGAGGGGTAGGTGACCCAGAGCAGAAGGTGAGGGGTAGCTGACCCGGAGCAGAAGGTGAGGGGTAGGTAATGAGGAGCAGAAGGTGAGGGGTAGGTACCCCGGAGCAGAAGGTAGGTGAGGGGTAGGTGACCCGGAGCAGAAGATGAGGGGTAGGTGACCCGGAGAAGAAGGTGAGGGGTAGGTGACCCAGAGCAGAAGGCGAGGGGTAGGTACCCCGGAGCAGAAGGTGAGGGGTAGGTACCCCGGAGCAGAAGGCGAGGGGTAGGTGACCCGGAGCAGAAGACGAGGGGTAGGTGACCCGAAGCAGAAGGCGAGGGGTAGTTGACCCGGAGCAGAAGGCGAGGGGTAGGTGACCCGGAGCAGAAGGCGAGGGGTAGGTGACCCGGAGCAGAAGGCGAGGGGTAGGTGACCCGGAGCAGAAGGCGAGGGGTAGCTAACCCGGATCAGAAGGCGATGGGCAGGTAACCCGGAGCAGAAGGCGAGGGGCAGGTAACCCGCAAAAGGCGAGGGGCGAGTAACCCAGAGCAGAAGGCGAGGGGAAGGTACCCCGGAGCAGAAGGCAAGGGGTAGGTAATGAGGAGCAGAAGGTGAGGGGTAGGTACCCCGGAGCAGAAGGTAGGTGAGGGGTAGGTGACCCGGAGCAGAAGATGAGGGGTAGGTGACCCGGAGCAGAAGGTGAGGGGTAGGTGACCCAGAGCAGAAGGCGAGGGGTAGGTACCCCGGAGCAGAAGGCGAGGGGTAGGTGACCCGGAGCAGAAGACGAGGGGTAGGTGACCCGGAGCAGAAGGTGAGGGGTAGGTGACCCAGAGCAGAAGGCGAGGGGTAGGTAATGAAGAGCAGAAGGTGAGGGGTAGGTACTCCGGAGCAGAAGGTAGGTGAGGGGTAGGTGACCCGGAGCAGAAGGCGGGGGGTAGGTACCTCGGAGCAGAAGGTGAGGGGTAGGTAACCCGGAGCAGAAGGTGAGGGGTAGGTACCCCGGAGCAGAAGGCGAGGGGTAGGTGACTCGGAGAAGAAGACGAGGGGTAGGTGACCCAGAGCAGAAGGCGAGGGGTAGCTGACCCGGAGCAGAAGGCGAGGGGTAGGTAATGAGGAGCAGAAGGTGAGGGGTAGGTACCCCGGAGCAGAAGGTAGGTGAGGGGTAGGTGACCCGGAGCAGAAGACGAGGGGTAGGTGACCCAGAGCAGAAGGCGAGGGGTAGGTGACCCAGAGCAGAAGGCGAGGGGTAGGTAATGAGGAGCAGAAGGTGAGGGGTAGGTACCCCGGAGCAGAAGGTAGGTGAGGGGTAGGTGACCCGGAGCAGAAGATGAGGGGTAGGTGACCCGGAGCAGAAGGTGAGGGGTAGGTACCCCGGAGCAGAAGGTGAGGGGTAGGTACCCCGGAGCAGAAGGCGAGGGGTAGGTACCCGGAGCAGAAGGTGAGGGGTAGGTACCCCGGAGAAGAAGGCGAGGGGTAGGTGACCCGGAGCAGAAGGCGAGGGGTAGGTACCCCGGAGCAGAAGGTGAGGGGTAGGTACCCCGGAGCAGAAGGCGAGGGGTAGGTGACCCGGAGCAGAAGGCGAGGGGTAGGTACCCCGGAGCAGAAGGTGAGGGGTAGGTACCCCGGAGCAGAAGGCGAGGGGTAGGTGACCCGGAGCAGAAGGCGAGGGGTAGGTAACCCGGATCAGAAGGCGATGGGCAGGTAACCCGGAGCAGAAGGCGAGGGGTAGGTAACCCGGAGCAGAAGGCGAGGGGCAGGTAACCCGGAGCAGAAGGCGAGGGGTAGGTACCCCGGAGCAGAAGGCGAGGGGTAGGTAACCCGGAGCAGAAGGCGAGGGGTAGGTAACCCGGATCAGAAGACGAGGGGTAGGTGACCCGGAGCAGAAGGTGAGGGGTAGGTGACCCAGAGCAGAAGGCGAGGGGTAGGTAATGAAGAGCAGAAGGTGAGGGGTAGGTACTCCGGAGCAGAAGGTAGGTGAGGGGTAGGTGACCCAGAGCAGAAGGCGAGGGGTAGCTGACCCGGAGCAGAAGGCGAGGGGTAGGTAATGAGGAGCAGAAGGTGAGGGGTAGGTACCCCGGAGCAGAAGGTAGGTGAGGGGTAGGTGACCCGGAGCAGAAGATGAGGGGTAGGTGACCCGGAGCAGAAGGTGAGGGGTAGGTGACCCAGAGCAGAAGGCGAGGGGTAGGTGACCCGGAGCAGAAGACGAGGGGTAGGTGACCCGGAGCAGAAGGTGAGGGGTAGGTGACCCAGAGCAGAAGGCGAGGGGTAGGTAATGAAGAGCAGAAGGTGAGGGGTAGGTACTCCGGAGCAGAAGGCGGGGGGTAGGTACCTCGGAGCAGAAGGTGAGGGGTAGGTAACCCGGAGCAGAAGGTGAGGGGTAGGTACCCCGGAGCAGAAGGCGAGGGGTAGGTGACTCGGAGCAGAAGACGAGGGGTAGGTGACCCAGAGCAGAAGGCGAGGGGTAGCTGACCCGGAGCAGAAGGCGAGGGGTAGGTAATGAGGAGCAGAAGGTGAGGGGTAGGTACCCCGGAGCAGAAGGTAGGTGAGGGGTAGGTGACCCGGAGCAGAAGATGAGGGGTAGGTGACCCGGAGCAGAAGGTGAGGGGTAGGAACCCAGAGCAGAAGGCGAGGGGTAGGTACCCCGGAGCAGAAGGCGAGGGGTAGGTGACCCGGAGCAGAAGACGAGGGGTAGGTGAACCAGAGCAGAAGGCGAGGGGTAGGTGACCCAGAGCAGAAGGCGAGGGGTAGGTAATGAAGAGCAGAAGGTCAGGGGTAGGTACTCCGGAGCAGAAGGTAGGTGAGGGGTAGGTGACCCGGAGCAGAAGGCGAGGGGTAGGTAACCCGGAGCAGAAGGTGAGGGGTAGGCGACCCGGAGCAGAAGGCGAGGGGTAGGTGACCCGGAGCAGAAGGCGAGGGGTAGCTGACCCGGAGCAGAAGGCAAGGGGTAGGTAATGAGGAGCAGAAGGTGAGGGGTAGGTACCCCAGAGCAGAAGGTAGCTGAGGGGTAGCTGACCCGGAGCAGAAGGCGAGGGGTAGGTAATGAGGAGCAGAAGGTAGGTGAGGGGTAGGTGACCCGGAGCAGAAAATGAGGGGTAGGTGACCCGGAGCAGAAGGTGAGGGGTAGGTGACCCGGAGCAGAAGGTGAGGGGTAGGTACCCCGGAGCAGAAGGCGAGGGGTAGTGACCCGGAGCAGAAGACGAGGGGTAGGTGACCCGGAGCAGAAGGCGAGGGGTAGGTGACCCAGAGCAGAAGGCGAGGGGTAGGTAATGAAGAGCAGAAGGTGAGGGGTAGGTAATGAGGAGCAGAAGGTGAGGGGTAGTATTCTGGAGCAGAAGGTAGGTGAGGGGTAGGTGACCCGGAGCAGAAGGCGAGGGGTAGGTACCCCGGAGCAGAAGGCGAGGGGTAGGTGACCCGGAGCAGAAGACGAGGGGTAGGTGACCCGGAGCAGAAGGCGAGGGGTAGGTGACCCAGAGCAGAAGGTAGGTGAGGGGTAGGTGACCCGGAGCAGAAGGCGGGGGGTAGGTACCTCAGAGCAGAATGTGAGGGGTAGGTAACCCGGAGCAGAAGGTGAGGGGTAGGTGACCCGGAGCAGAAGACGAGGGGTAGGTGACCCGGAGCAGAAGGTGAGGGGTAGGTGACCCGGAGCAGAAGGCGAGGGGAAGGTGACCCGGAGCAGAAGGCGAGGGGTAGCTGACCCGGAGCAGAAGGCGAGGGGTAGCTGATCCGGAGCAGAAGGCAAGGGGTAGGTAATGAGGAGCAGAAGGTGAGGGGTAGGTACCCCAGAGCAGAAGGTAGCTGAGGGGTAGCTGACCCGGAGCAGAAGGCGAGGGGTAGGTAATGAGGAGCAGAAGGTAGGTGAGGGGTAGGTGACCCGGAGCAGAAGGCGGGGGGTAGGTACCTCAGAGCAGAATGTGAGGGGTAGGTAACCCGGAGCAGAAGGTGAGGGGTAGGTGACCCGGAGCAGAAGACGAGGGGTAGGTGACCCGGAGCAGAAGGTGAGGGGTAGGTGACCCGGAGCAGAAGGCGAGGGGTAGGTGACCCGGAGCAGAAGGCGAGGGGTAGGTGACCCAGAGCAGAAGGTGAGGGGTAGCTGACCCGGAGCAGAAGGCAAGGGGTAGGTAATGAGGAGCAGAAGGTGAGGGGTAGGTACCCCGGAGCAGAAGGTAGGTGAGGGGTAGGTGACCCGGAGCAGAAGATGAGGGGTAGGTGACCCGGAGCAGAAGGTGAGGGGTAGGTGACCCAGAGCAGAAGGCGAGGGGTAGGTACCCCGGAGCCGAAGGTGAGGGGTAGGTGACCCGGAGCAGAAGACGAGGGGTAGGTGACCCGGAGCAGAAGGTGAGGGGTAGGTGACCCGGAGCAGAAGGCGAGGGGTAGGTAATGAGGAGCAGAAGGTGAGGGGTAGGTACCCCAGAGCAGAAGGTAGCTGAGGGGTAGGTGACCCGGAGCAGAAGGCGAGGGGTAGGTAATGAGGAGCAGAAGGTGAGGGGTAGATGACCCAGAGCAGAGGATGAGGGGTAGGTGACCCGGAGCAGAAGTTGAGGGGTAGGTGACCCGGAGCAGAAGGTGAGGGGTAGGTGACCCGGAGCAGAAGGTGAGGGGTAGGTGACCCGGAGCAGAAGGCGAGGGGTAGGTGACCCGGAGCAGAAGGCGAGGGGTAGCTGACCCGGAGCAGAAGGTAAGGGGTAGGTAATGAGGAGCAGAAGGTGAGGGGTAGGTACCCCAGAGCAGAAGGTAGCTGAGGGGTAGGTGACCCGGAGCAGAAGGCGAGGGGTAGGTAATGAGGAGCAGAAGGTGAGGGGTAGATGACCCGGAGCAGAGGATGAGGGGTAGGTGACCCGGAGCAGAAGGCGAGGGGTAGGTAATGAGGAGCAGAAGGTAGGTGAGGGGTAGGTGACCCGGAGCAGAAGGTGAGGGGCAGGTACCCCGGAGCAGAAGGCGAGGGGTAGTTACCTGGAGCAGAAGGCAAGGGGTAGGTAATGAGGAGCAGAAGGTGAGGGGTAGGTACTCTGGAGCAGAAGGTAGGTGAGGGGTAGGTGACCCGGAGCAGAAGGTGGGGGTAGGTGACCCGGAGCAGAAGGGGAGGGGTAGGTGACCCGGAGCAGAAGGCGAGGGGTAGGTGACCCAGAGCAGAAGGTGAGGGGTAGCTGACCCGGAGCAGAAGGCAAGGGGTAGGTAATGAGGAGCAGAAGGTGAGGGGTAGGTACCCCGGAGCAGAAGGTAGGTGAGGGGTAGGTGACCCGGAGCAGAAGATGAGGGGTAGGTGACCCGGAGCAGAAGGTGAGGGGTAGGTGACCCAGAGCAGAAGGCGAGGGGTTGGTACCCCGGAGCAGAAGGTGAGGGGTAGGTGACCCGGAGCAGAAGACTAGGGGTAGGTGACCCGGAGCAGAAGGTGAGGGGTAGGTGACCCGGAGCAGAAGGCGAGGGGTAGGTAATGAGGAGCAGAAGGTGAGGGGTAGGTACCCCAGAGCAGAAGGTAGCTGAGGGGTAGGTGACCCGGAGCAGAAGGCGAGGGGTAGGTAATGAGGAGCAGAAGGTGAGGGGTAGATGACCCGGAGCAGAGGATGAGGGGTAGGTGACCCGGAGCAGAAGGCGAGGGGTAGGTAATGAGGAGCAGAAGGTAGGTGAGGGGTAGGTGACCCGGAGCAGAAGGTGAGGGGCAGGTACCCCGGAGCAGAAGGCGAGGGGTAGTGACCCGGAGCAGAAGGCAAGGGGTAGGTAATGAGGAGCAGAAGGTGAGGGGTAGGTACTCTGGAGCAGAAGGTAGGTGAGGGGTAGGTGACCCGGAGCAGAAGGCGGGGGGTAGGTACCTCAGAGCAGAAGGTGAGGGGTAGGTAACCCGGAGCAGAAGGTGAGGGGTAGGTGACCCGGAGCAGAAGACGAGGGGTAGGTGACCCGGAGCAGAAGGTGAGGGGTAGGTGACCCGGAGCAGAAGGCGAGGGGTAGGTGACCCGGAGCAGAAGGTGAGGGGTAGGTGACCCAGAGCAGAAGGTGAGGGGTAGCTGACCCGGAGCAGAAGGCAAGGGGTAGGTAATGAGGAGCAGAAGGTGAGGGGTAGGTACCCCGGAGCAGAAGGTAGGTGAGGGGTAGGTGACCCGGAGCAGAAGATGAGGGGTAGGTGACCCGGAGCAGAAGGTGAGGGGTAGGTGACCCAGAGCAGAAGGCGAGGGGTAGGTACCCCGGAGCCGAAGGTGAGGGGTAGGTGACCCGGAGCAGAAGACGAGGGGTAGGTGACCCGGAGCAGAAGGTGAGGGGTAGGTGACCCGGAGCAGAAGGCGAGGGGTAGGTAATGAGGAGCAGAAGGTGAGGGGTAGGTACCCCAGAGCAGAAGGTAGCTGAGGGGTAGGTGACCCGGAGCAGAAGGCGAGGGGTAGATGACCCGGAGCAGAGGATGAGGGGTAGGTGACCCGGAGCAGAAGTTGAGGGGTAGGTGACCCGGAGCAGAAGGTGAGGGGTAGATGACCCGGAGCAGAGGATGAGGGGTAGGTGACCCGGAGCAGAAGGTGAGGGGTAGGTGACCCGGAGCAGAAGGTGAGGGGTAGGTGACCCGGAGCAGAAGGCGAGGGGTAGGTGACCCGGAGCAGAAGGCGAGGGGTAGGTAATGAAGAGCAGAAGGTCAGGGGTAGGTACTCCGGAGCAGAAGGTAGGTGAGGGGTAGGTGACCCGGAGCAGAAGGCGAGGGGTAGGTAACCCGGAGCAGAAGGCGAGGGGTAGGCGACCCGGAGCAGAAGGCGAGGGGTAGGTGACCCGGAGCAGAAGGCGAGGGGTAGCTGACCCGGAGCAGAAGGCAAGGGGTAGGTAATGAGGAGCAGAAGGTGAGGGGTAGGTACCCCAGAGCAGAAGGTAGCTGAGGGGTAGCTGACCCGGAGCAGAAGGCGAGGGGTAGGTAATGAGGAGCAGAAGGTAGGTGAGGGGTAGGTGACCCGGAGCAGAAAATGAGGGGTAGGTGACCCGGAGCAGAAGGTGAGGGGTAGGTGACCCGGAGCAGAAGGTGAGGGGTAGGTACCCCGGAGCAGAAGGCGAGGGGTAGTGACCCGGAGCAGAAGACGAGGGGTAGGTGACCCGGAGCAGAAGGCGAGGGGTAGGTGACCCAGAGCAGAAGGCGAGGGGTAGGTAATGAAGAGCAGAAGGTGAGGGGTAGGTAATGAGGAGCAGAAGGTGAGGGGTAGTATTCTGGAGCAGAAGGTAGGTGAGGGGTAGGTGACCCGGAGCAGAAGGCGAGGGGTAGGTACCCCGGAGCAGAAGGCGAGGGGTAGGTGACCCGGAGCAGAAGACGAGGGGTAGGTGACCCGGAGCAGAAGGCGAGGGGTAGGTGACCCAGAGCAGAAGGTAGGTGAGGGGTAGGTGACCCGGAGCAGAAGGCGGGGGGTAGGTACCTCAGAGCAGAATGTGAGGGGTAGGTAACCCGGAGCAGAAGGTGAGGGGTAGGTGACCCGGAGCAGAAGACGAGGGGTAGGTGACCCGGAGCAGAAGGTGAGGGGTAGGTGACCCGGAGCAGAAGGCGAGGGGAAGGTGACCCGGAGCAGAAGGCGAGGGGTAGCTGACCCGGAGCAGAAGGCGAGGGGTAGCTGATCCGGAGCAGAAGGCAAGGGGTAGGTAATGAGGAGCAGAAGGTGAGGGGTAGGTACCCCAGAGCAGAAGGTAGCTGAGGGGTAGCTGACCCGGAGCAGAAGGCGAGGGGTAGGTAATGAGGAGCAGAAGGTAGGTGAGGTGTAGGTGACCCGGAGCAGAAGGCGGGGGGTAGGTACCTCAGAGCAGAATGTGAGGGGTAGGTAACCCGGAGCAGAAGGTGAGGGGTAGGTGACCCGGAGCAGAAGACGAGGGGTAGGTGACCCGGAGCAGAAGGTGAGGGGTAGGTGACCCGGAGCAGAAGGCGAGGGGTAGGTGACCCGGAGCAGAAGGCGAGGGGTAGGTGACCCAGAGCAGAAGGTGAGGGGTAGCTGACCCGGAGCAGAAGGCAAGGGGTAGGTAATGAGGAGCAGAAGGTGAGGGGTAGGTACCCCGGAGCAGAAGGTAGGTGAGGGGTAGGTGACCCGGAGCAGAAGATGAGGGGTAGGTGACCCGGAGCAGAAGGTGAGGGGTAGGTGACCCAGAGCAGAAGGCGAGGGGTAGGTACCCCGGAGCCGAAGGTGAGGGGTAGGTGACCCGGAGCAGAAGACGAGGGGTAGGTGACCCGGAGCAGAAGGTGAGGGGTAGGTGACCCGGAGCAGAAGGCGAGGGGTAGGTAATGAGGAGCAGAAGGTGAGGGGTAGGTACCCCAGAGCAGAAGGTAGCTGAGGGGTAGGTGACCCGGAGCAGAAGGCGAGGGGTAGGTAATGAGGAGCAGAAGGTGAGGGGTAGATGACCCGGAGCAGAGGATGAGGGGTAGGTGACCCGGAGCAGAAGTTGAGGGGTAGGTGACCCGGAGCAGAAGGTGAGGGGTAGGTGACCCGGAGCAGAAGGTGAGGGGTAGGTGACCCGGAGCAGAAGGCGAGGGGTAGGTGACCCGGAGCAGAAGGCGAGGGGTAGCTGACCCGGAGCAGAAGGTAAGGGGTAGGTAATGAGGAGCAGAAGGTGAGGGGTAGGTACCCCAGAGCAGAAGGTAGCTGAGGGGTAGGTGACCCGGAGCAGAAGGCGAGGGGTAGGTAATGAGGAGCAGAAGGTGAGGGGTAGATGACCCGGAGCAGAGGATGAGGGGTAGGTGACCCGGAGCAGAAGGCGAGGGGTAGGTAATGAGGAGCAGAAGGTAGGTGAGGGGTAGGTGACCCGGAGCAGAAGGTGAGGGGCAGGTACCCCGGAGCAGAAGGCGAGGGGTAGTTACCTGGAGCAGAAGGCAAGGGGTAGGTAATGAGGAGCAGAAGGTGAGGGGTAGGTACTCTGGAGCAGAAGGTAGGTGAGGGGTAGGTGACCCGGAGCAGAAGGTGGGGGTAGGTGACCCGGAGCAGAAGGGGAGGGGTAGGTGACCCGGAGCAGAAGGCGAGGGGTAGGTGACCCAGAGCAGAAGGTGAGGGGTAGCTGACCCGGAGCAGAAGGCAAGGGGTAGGTAATGAGGAGCAGAAGGTGAGGGGTAGGTACCCCGGAGCAGAAGGTAGGTGAGGGGTAGGTGACCCGGAGCAGAAGATGAGGGGTAGGTGACCCGGAGCAGAAGGTGAGGGGTAGGTGACCCAGAGCAGAAGGCGAGGGGTAGGTACCCCGGAGCAGAAGGTGAGGGGTAGGTGACCCGGAGCAGAAGACTAGGGGTAGGTGACCCGGAGCAGAAGGTGAGGGGTAGGTGACCCGGAGCAGAAGGCGAGGGGTAGGTAATGAGGAGCAGAAGGTGAGGGGTAGGTACCCCAGAGCAGAAGGTAGCTGAGGGGTAGGTGACCCGGAGCAGAAGGCGAGGGGTAGGTAATGAGGAGCAGAAGGTGAGGGGTAGATGACCCGGAGCAGAGGATGAGGGGTAGGTGACCCGGAGCAGAAGGCGAGGGGTAGGTAATGAGGAGCAGAAGGTAGGTGAGGGGTAGGTGACCCGGAGCAGAAGGTGAGGGGCAGGTACCCCGGAGCAGAAGGCGAGGGGTAGTGACCCGGAGCAGAAGGCAAGGGGTAGGTAATGAGGAGCAGAAGGTGAGGGGTAGGTACTCTGGAGCAGAAGGTAGGTGAGGGGTAGGTGACCCGGAGCAGAAGGCGGGGGGTAGGTACCTCAGAGCAGAAGGTGAGGGGTAGGTAACCCGGAGCAGAAGGTGAGGGGTAGGTGACCCGGAGCAGAAGACGAGGGGTAGGTGACCCGGAGCAGAAGGTGAGGGGTAGGTGACCCGGAGCAGAAGGCGAGGGGTAGGTGACCCGGAGCAGAAGGTGAGGGGTAGGTGACCCAGAGCAGAAGGTGAGGGGTAGCTGACCCGGAGCAGAAGGCAAGGGGTAGGTAATGAGGAGCAGAAGGTGAGGGGTAGGTACCCCGGAGCAGAAGGTAGGTGAGGGGTAGGTGACCCGGAGCAGAAGATGAGGGGTAGGTGACCCGGAGCAGAAGGTGAGGGGTAGGTGACCCAGAGCAGAAGGCGAGGGGTAGGTACCCCGGAGCCGAAGGTGAGGGGTAGGTGACCCGGAGCAGAAGACGAGGGGTAGGTGACCCGGAGCAGAAGGTGAGGGGTAGGTGACCCGGAGCAGAAGGCGAGGGGTAGGTAATGAGGAGCAGAAGGTGAGGGGTAGGTACCCCAGAGCAGAAGGTAGCTGAGGGGTAGGTGACCCGGAGCAGAAGGTGAGGGGTAGGTGACCCAGAGCAGAAGGCGAGGGGTAGGTACCCCGGAGCCGAAGGTGAGGGGTAGGTGACCCGGAGCAGAAGACGAGGGGTAGGTGACCCGGAGCAGAAGGTGAGGGGTAGGTGACCCGGAGCAGAAGGCGAGGGGTAGGTAATGAGGAGCAGAAGGTGAGGGGTAGGTACCCCAGAGCAGAAGGTAGCTGAGGGGTAGGTGACCCGGAGCAGAAGGCGAGGGGTAGATGACCCGGAGCAGAGGATGAGGGGTAGGTGACCCGGAGCAGAAGTTGAGGGGTAGGTGACCCGGAGCAGAAGGTGAGGGGTAGATGACCCGGAGCAGAGGATGAGGGGTAGGTGACCCGGAGCAGAAGGTGAGGGGTAGGTGACCCGGAGCAGAAGGTGAGGGGTAGGTGACCCGGAGCAGAAGGCGAGGGGTAGGTGACCCGGAGCAGAAGGCGAGGGGTAGCTGACCCGGAGCAGAAGGTAAGGGGTAGGTAATGAGGAGCAGAAGGTGAGGGGTAGGTACCCCAGAGCAGAAGGTAGCTGAGGGGTAGGTGACCCGGAGCAGAAGGCGAGGGGTAGGTAATGAGGAGCAGAAGGTGAGGGGTAGATGACCCGGAGCAGAGGATGAGGGGTAGGTGACCCGGAGCAGAAGGCGAGGGGTAGGTAATGAGGAGCAGAAGGTAGGTGAGGGGTAGGTGACCCGGAGCAGAAGGTGAGGGGCAGGTACCCCGGAGCAGAAGGCGAGGGGTAGTTACCTGGAGCAGAAGGCAAGGGGTAGGTAATGAGGAGCAGAAGGTGAGGGGTAGGTACTCTGGAGCAGAAGGTAGGTGAGGGGTAGGTGACCCGGAGCAGAAGGTGGGGGTAGGTGACCCGGAGCAGAAGGGGAGGGGTAGGTGACCCGGAGCAGAAGGCGAGGGGTAGGTGACCCAGAGCAGAAGGTGAGGGGTAGCTGACCCGGAGCAGAAGGCAAGGGGTAGGTAATGAGGAGCAGAATGTGAGGGGTAGGTACCCCGGAGCAGAAGGTAGGTGAGGGGTAGGTGACCCGGAGCAGAAGATGAGGGGTAGGTGACCCGGAGCAGAAGGTGAGGGGTAGGTGACCCAGAGCAGAAGGCGAGGGGTAGGTACCCCGGAGCAGAAGGTGAGGGGTAGGTGACCCGGAGCAGAAGACGAGGGGTAGGTAATGAGGAGCAGAAGGTGAGGGGTAGGTACCCCAGAGCAGAAGGTAGCTGAGGGGTAGGTGACCCGGAGCAGAAGGTGAGGGGTAGGTGACCCGGAGCAGAAGGCGAGGGGTAGGTAATGAGGAGCAGAAGGTGAGGGGTAGGTACCCCAGAGCAGAAGGTAGCTGAGGGGTAGGTGACCCGGAGCAGAAGGCGAGGGGTAGGTAATGAGGAGCAGAAGGTGAGGGGTAGATGACCCGGAGCAGAGGATGAGGGGTAGGTGACCCGGAGCAGAAGGCGAGGGGTAGGTAATGAGGAGCAGAAGGTAGGTGAGGGGTAGGTACCCCGAAGCAGAAGGCGAGGGGTAGTGACCCGGAGCAGAAGGCAAGGGGTAGGTAATGAGGAGCAGAAGGTGAGGGGTAGGTACTCTGGAGCAGAAGGTAGGTGAGGGGTAGGTGACCCGGAGCAGAAGGTGGGGGTAGGTGACCCGGAGCAGAAGGGGAGGGGTAGGTGACCCGGAGCAGAAGATGAGGGGTAGGTGACCCGGAGCAGAAGATGAGGGGTAGGTGACTCGTAGCAGAAGGTGAGGGGTAGGTGACCCGGAGCAGAAGGTGAGGGGTAGGTGACCCGGAGCAGAAGATGAGGGGTAGGTGACCCGGAGCAGAAGATGAGGGGTAGGTGACTCGTAGCAGAAGACGAGGGGTAGGTGACTCGTAGCAGAAGGTGAGGGGTAGGTACCCCGGAGCAGAAGGTGAGGGGTAGGTACCCCGGAGCAGAAGGTGAGGGGTAGGTACCCCGGAGCAGAAGGTGAGGGGTAGGAGAAGCAGAACATGGGAAGTGTGTAGTAAGTGGAAATGACACGTATAGATCTGATGGCATATAATACAATCTGTCCTTGTACTGCCCCCTCCTGGCCGGCCTCAATACTTTATTGTTGGAAATGTGTGTGTGGGGGGGAGCAGAATTTCCCTTTTTTTAGTACTGATAACATTAACCCCTTCCCATCCAGGACAATTCTGACATTTCTCTCCTACAAGTCAAATTCATCATTTTTTTTGGCTAGTTAGATGTTTGTTTGTTCAGCACAGACCCCTGGAGAATACAATGGCGGTCGTTGCACCTTTGCGCGGTATTTGCGCAGCAATTTTTCTAACACTTTTTATTTGGGGGAAAAAATGCTTTTTTTTAAAAAAGTTAAAAATGAAGTAAAATGAGCCCAATGTTTTTACATAA
Organism: Lithobates pipiens; assembly: GCF_037356315.1. Taxonomy (NCBI): domain Eukaryota; kingdom Metazoa; phylum Chordata; class Amphibia; order Anura; family Ranidae; genus Lithobates; species Lithobates pipiens. Next base: position 2,775,961 of record NW_027507748.1, read on the forward strand.
TGTGAACGATGAATAGATACCAAACATGTCACTCTTCAAAATTGCGCCCACTTGTGGAATGGCGCCAAACTTCACTAATTAAAAATCCCCATAGGCGACACTTTAAAATTTTTAACAGGTTGCATGTTTTGAGTTACAGAGAAGGTCCGGGGCCAGAATTATCGCTCTCGCTCTACCGATCGCGGCGATACCTCACATGTGTGGTGCGAACATCGTTTTCATATGTGGGCGGGACTTACGTGTGCGTTGGCTTCTGCGTGCGAGATCACGGGGGCGGGGCGACTTACATTTTTTATCTTTTTATTGCTAATTTTACTTTTGTTTTTTTAGTTTGACACTTTTGGGGACAAGGTGCTTTGGGGTGGGGTGGGGGGGGGGGGAGCAGCCTCTGAGCTCAACAAGGCATTTTCCTCCACACAACTGCCGCTCACTGGATATTTTCTCTTTTTACCGCCATTCTCTGTAATCCTGATAGATGATTGTGTGTGAAAATCCCAGAAATCCTCAGACCGGCCCCCGTCTGCCACCAACAACCAACCACGCCACGTTCAAGGTCACCCGGATCCTCTTACTTCCCCAATTCCGATGCAGCAAGTCGTCTTCACCACATCTAGATGCCTAAATGCATTGAGTTGCTGCCATGTGATTGGCTGATTAGCAATTTGTGTTACCGAGCAACTGAACAGGTGTACCTAATAAAGTGTCCGGTGAGTGTATACCCCACATAGCTCTATACATATATACAGTATGTGACAAAAGTAAGTACACCCCTCAGTGACATTCCTTCTGTCTTTTCATGTGACAACACTGAAGAAATGACACTTGTCTACAATGTAAAGTAGTGAGTGTACAGCTTGTATAACAGTGTAAATTTCCTGTCCCCTCAAAATAACTCAACACACAGCCATTAATGTCTAAAGCGCTGGCAACAAAAGTCAGTACACCCCTAAGTGAAAATGTCCAAATTGGGCCCAAAGTGTCAATATTTTGTGTGGCCGCCTTTATTTTCCAGCACTGCCTTCACCCTCTTGGGCATGGAGGTCAGCAGAGCTTCACAGGTTGGGACTGGAGTCCTCTTCCCCTCCCCCATGAAGACTCTGTGCCCCCCCCTACAGGGCTCTTCTATCACTGCATAGGTGGGTCCGGGTGGGGCACACCGGGGGGTTCAATGTACTTATCAGATCTTCATATTAATAAATGGATAACGTTTTCGGACTCAGAGCCCGGGGGGAGGGGCTGTATACCTCACCCCATTGGGGTCTCCAGTTATGGGGGGGCTAATGATGGCGGTCCTCAGTGCGGTGACTCCTCTACAGTCAGTGTTGGTGCCATGGAGGCCAAGGCTTCCAATGTCACAGATTTCCCTCCACTTTGTCCTGTCTGCAGAAATTCCCGTTGACAGTCGGGGGTCAGTCTCCCCCTGAGGGGTGCGGCCCCCTCCCCTCACCCCTCCCCCACACAAAGACAGGATTGGAGGAGAAGCAGGGAAGTCTCTTCTCTCCTCTATTGTAGATCCGGAGGGCTCAGCACTGGCTGCACTTATCATAATCACCACAAGGTGTCAGTATAGCACCATCTCGGGGGCACTTGGAGTTCTGACCCCTATAGGGGGCACATTTTATATATTCTCTATTTCTGCCTCAGTGGGCGGAGCTCCTGATATCCATGGACATTCATGAGATATAAAATAAAAAACAAAAAAGTGTGAATTAAACCACAGAAATGATCATAGAGAGTACTAAAACGGGGTGTGGTGACCCCGGGGTCATGTCGGGCTGATTGGGGGAATACAGGGGCTGTGGTGACCCCGGGGTCACGTCGGTCTGATTGGGGGAATACAGGGAGTGTGGTGACCCCGGGGTCACGTCGGGCTGATTAGGGCAATACATGGGGTGTGGTGACCCCGGGGTCACGTCGGGCTGGTTGGGGGAATACAGGGGGTGTGGTGACCCCGGGGTCACGTCGGTCTGATTGGGGGAATACAGGGGGTGTGGTGACCCCGGGGTCACGTCGGTCTGATTGGGGGAATACAGGGGGTGTGGTGACCCCGGGGTCACGTCGGGCTGATTAGGGCAATACAGGGGGTGTGGTGACCCCGGGGTCACGTCGGGCTGATTGGGGGAATACAGGGGGTGTGGTGACCCCGGGGTCACGTCGGTCTGATTGGGGGAATACAGGGGGTGTGGTGACCCCGGGGTCATGTTGGGCTGATTGGGGGAATACAGGGGGTGTGGTGACCCCGGGGTCACGTCGGGCTGGTTGGGGGAATACAGGGGGTGTGGTGACCCCGGGGTCACGTCGGGCTGATTGGGGGAATACAGGGGGTGTGGTGACCCCGGGGTCATGTTGGGCTGATTGGGGGAATACAGGGGGTGTGGTGACCCCGGGGTCACGTTGGTCTGATTGGGGGAATACAGGGGGTGTGGTGACCCCGGGGTCACGTCGGTCTGATTGGGGGAATACAGGGGGTGTGGTGACCCCGGGGTCACGTCGGGCTGATTGGGGGAATACAGGGGGTGTGGTGACCCCGGGGTCACGTCGGGCTGATTGGGGGAATACAGGGGGTGTGGTGACCCCGGGGTCACGTCGGGCTGATTGGGGGAATACAGGGGGTGTGGTGACCCCGGGGTCATGTCAGTCTGATTGGGGGAATACAGGGGGTGTGGTGACCCCAGGGTCAGGTCGGGCTGATTGGGGGAATACAGGGGGTGTGGTGACCCCGGGGTCATGTTGGCCTTAAAATAGTGGGGGCAGGGTAAGGGAAGTAATCTGCTCCTTCTGTGCCCCAGGCGTCAGCTTCTTCCGCCCCTCCCCCCCCTGTATAGCTATATACACCCACAGAACCAACAGTCGGACCTCCACCAGCCCCCTCCCCCCCTTCCCACCCCCCTCTGATTCACTGGGAACACCGCTCTCCTCTGCAGTGTCAGGCCTGGCCGGCTGATGTCAGGAAATCTGTGCTGGAAGTGGCTGCAAAGAGGCTGCAAGAGATCAGCAGCACTGAGCCGCAACAAATGAAGAAAAAACAAAGTGAAATGTGAAGATTTTTATGGGGAAAAAAACATGAGAGACCCCGACATTCACCCGACATTCCCCCGACATTCACCCGACATTCCCCCGACATTCACCCGACATTCACCCGACATTCCCCCGACATTCACCCGACATTCACCCGACATTAACCCGACATTCACCCGACATTACCCCGACATTCACCCGACATTCCCCCGACATTCACCCGACATTCACCCGACATTAACCCGACATTACCCCGACATTCACCCGACATTACCCCGACATTCCCCCGACATTCACCCGACATTCCCCCGACATTAACCCGACATTCCCCCGACATTCACCTGACATTCCCCCGACATTCACCCGACATTCCCCCGACATTCACCCGACATTCCCCCGACATTCCCCCGACATTAACCCGACATTCCCCCGACATTACCCCGACATTCACCCGACATTCACCCGACATTAACCCGACATTAACCCGACATTACTCCGACATTCCCCCGACATTAACCCGACATTCCCCCGACATTCCCCCGACATTAACCCGACATTCACCCGACATTCACCTGACATTACCCCGACATTACCCCGACATTCACCCGACATTACCCCGACATTCACCCGACATTACCCCGACATTCCCCCGACATTCACCCGACATTCCCCTGATATTCCCCTGACATTTCCCCGACATTCACCCCGACATTACCCCGACATTCCCCCGACATTCACCCGACATTCATCTGACATTCCCCCGACATTCCCCCGACATTAACCCGACATTACCCCGACATTAACCCGACATTCCCCCGACATTAACCCGACATTCCCCCGACATTCACCCGACATTACCCGACATTCACCCGACATTAACCCGACATTCACCCGACATTAACCTGACATTCACCCGACATTCACCTGACATTACCCCGACATTACCCCGACATTCACCCGACATTACCCCGACATTCCCCCGACATTCACCCGACATTCCCCTGACATTCCCCTGACATTTCCCCGACATTCACCCCGACATTCCCCCGACATTCCCCCGACATTCACCCGACATTCATCTGACATTCCCCCGACATTCCCCCGACATTCACCCGACATTAACCCGACATTCCCCCGACATTCCCCCGACATTCCCCCGACATTAACCCGACATTAACCCAACATTCCCCCGACATTCCCCCGACATTCACCCGACATTAACCCGACATTAACCCGACATTACTCCGACATTCCCCCGACATTAACCCGACATTCCCCCGACATTAACCCGACATTCCCCCGACATTCACCCGACATTCACCTGACATTACCCCGACATTACCCCGACATTCACCCGACATTACCCCGACATTCACCCGACATTCCCCTGACATTCCCCTGACATTTCCCCGACATTCACCCCGACATTACCCCGACATTCACCCGACATTCATCTGACATTCCCCCGACATTCCCCCGACATTCCCCCGACATTCCCCCGACATTAACCCGACATTAACCCGACATTCCCCCGACATTAACCCGACATTCCCCCGACATTCACCCGACATTCACCCGACATTCACCCGACTTTAACCTGACATTCACCCGACATTCACCCGACATTAACCCGACATTAACCCGACATTCCCCCGACATTCCCCCGACATTCCCCCGACATTAACCCGACATTCCCCCGACATTCACCCGACATTCATCTGACATTCCCCCGACATTCCCCCGACATTCCCCCGACATTAACCCGACATTCCCCCGACATTAACCCGACATTCCCCCGACATTCACCCGACATTAACCCGACATTAACCCGACATTACTCCGACATTCCCCCGACATTAACCCGACATTCCCCCGACATTCCCCCGACATTAACCCGACATTCCCCCGACATTCACCCGACATTCACCTGACATTACCCCGACATTACCCCGACATTACCCCGACATTCACCCGACATTACCCCGACATTCCCCCGACATTCACCCGACATTCCCCTGACATTCCCCTGACATTTCCCCGACATTCACCCCGACATTACCCCGACATTCCCCCGACATTCACCCGACATTCATCTGACATTCCCCCGACATTCCCCCGACATTCCCCCGACATTAACCCGACATTAACCCGACATTCCCCCGACATTAACCCGACATTCCCCCGACATTCACCCGACATTACCCGACATTCACCCGACATTAACCCGACATTCACCCGACTTTAACCTGACATTCACCCGACATTCACCCGACATTAACCCGACATTAACCCGACATTCCCCCGACATTAACCCGACATTCCCCCGACATTCCCCCGACATTCACCCGACATTACCCGACATTCACCTGACATTCACCCGACATTAACCCGACATTAACCCGACATTCCCCCGACATTAACCCGACATTCCCCCGACATTCACCCGACATTACCCGACATTCACCCGACATTCCCCCGACATTCCCCCGACATTCCCCCGACATTCACCCGACATTCACCCGACATTAACCCGACATTCACCCGACATTAACCCGACATTAACCCGACATTCACCCAACATTACCCGACATTCACCCGACATTCACCCGACATTACCCCGACATTCACCCGACATTCCCCCGACATTCCCTGCGGAGGAATCCTCCCGATCTGTGATGTGACCCCCCACCCCCCCCCACCGGGAGATCATCCCCTCCTCCGCTTTTTATATTCTAATAAATGTCACCTGGACCCGGGTCTATATACTTCCCCCTAGTGGGGGGTTTTTCGGATTGGACGGATCAGAGCCGGAATATTCCGGTCTCCGGGGTATAAAGTCACTTTATGATGTTGGTTTATGGGATGTGAAGTTCATTATATACAATGGGAGGGGGAGGGGGAGGGGAGGATTACTGGAGAGCGCCGGCCCTTTAATGAGCCGTCTGTATACAGTATACAGAGAATGTATGCAGAATATACTGTGTGTGGAATGTATATACAATGTATGGAGAAGATACAATGTAAAGTATAGAAATTGTAACAAGATTATATATAAAAAGTGCAGAGTATATATATATATACACACACAGTGCCTGGAAAAAGTATTCATACCCCTTGACATTCCCCACATTTTGTTACAACTAAAAACATAATTTTATTGGGGTTTTATGTGATGGACCAACACAAAGTGTCACATAATTGTGAAGTGGAAGGAAAATGATAAATGATACAAATAAATATATGAAAAGTGTGGGGGAGGGGCATTTGTATGGCGCCCCCTTTACTCTGATTCCCCTAACTAAAAATCTAGAGGAACCAATTGCCTTCAGAAGTCACCTAATTAGTAAATAGAGTCCACCTGAGTGTCATTTCATCTCAGTATAAATACAGCTGTTCTGTGAAGCCCTCTGAGGTTTGTTAGAGAACCTTAGTGAACAAACAGCATCATGAAGGCCAAGGAACACACCAGACAGGTCAGGGATGAAGTTGTGGAGAAGTATAAAGCAGGGTTGGGTTATAATAAAATCTCCCAAGCTTTGACCATCTCACGGAGCTCTGTTCAATCCATCATCGGAGAATGGAAAGAGTATGGGCACAACCGCAAACCTACCAAGACACGGCCGGACTGGGAATAAAAAACAGCCCTGGAAAAAATGTCATACCAGCCCCACAGCATAACCTCATTATTTTCTTGTTCATGAAAAGGAAAACCATACATTTGAAAGCACATTTGATGAAGAGTGTATTATATATAGATATGAAATCACATAGGGGTATATATATATATGCAAATTCCAGTTCAAAGTGGTAAGTGGACAATCATCAAGGGAAACTCAGAATGTGGGGGAGGGGGGACCACCTTCCACAGAAAGAATACACTAAGGTAAGGGGGGTGGGTGCCCACCAAATGCAGCTTTACTCTGCCTGTGAATGCAGTCTCACTGTGCCCACAAATGCGGCCTCCCCGTGCCCACCATTGCAGCCTCACTGTGCCCATCAAATGCAGCTTTACTGTGCCATCGTGAATGCAGCCCACTGTGCCCATGAATGCAGCCCCTCCTGTGCCCATGAATGCAGCCCCTCCTGTGCCCATGAATGCAGCCCCTCCTGTGCCCATGAATGCAGCCTCACTGTGCCCATGAATGCAGCCCCTCCTGTGCCCATGAATGCAGCCTCACTGTGCCCATGAATGCAGCCTTACTGTGCCCATAAACGCAGCCTCACTGTGCCCATGAATGCAGCCCCTCCTGTGCCCATGAATGCAGCCTCACTGTGCCCATGAATGCAGGCCCTCCTGTGCCCATGAATGCAGCCTCACTGTGCCCATGAATGCAGCCCCTCCTGTGCCCATGAATGCAGCCTCACTGCGCCCATAAATGCAGCCTCACTGCGCCCATAAATGCAGCCTCACTGTGCCCATGAATGCAGCCTCACTGTGCCCATGAATGCAGCCCCTCCTGTGCCCATGAATGCAGCCTCACTGCGCCCATAAATGCAGCCCACTGTGCCCATGAATGCAGCCCCTCCTGTCCCATGAATGCAGCCCCTCCTGTGCCCATGAATGCAGCCCCTCCTGTGCCCATGAATGCAGCCCCTCCTGTGCCCATGAATGCAGCCTCACTGTGCCCATGAATGCAGCCCCTCCTGTGCCCATGAATGCAGCCTCACTGTGCCCATGAATGCAGCCTTACTGTGACCATAAATGCAGCCTCACTGTGCCCATGAATGCAGCCCCTCCTGTGCCCATGAATGCAGCCTCACTGTGCCCATGAATGCAGGCCCTCCTGTGCCCATGAATGCAGCCTCACTGTGCCCATGAATGCAGCCCCTCCTGTGCCCATGAATGCAGCCTCACTGCGCCCATAAATGCAGCCTCACTGTGCCCATGAATGCAGCCCCTCCTGTGCCCATGAATGCAGCCCCTCCTGTGCCCATGAATGCAGCCTCTCCTGTGCCCATGAATGCAGCCTCTCCTGTGCCCATGAATGCAGCCCCTCCTGTACCCATGAATGCAGCCTCTCCTGTGCCCCATGTCCCAGTCTGCAGTCCCTGTCTGTGGGAAGGTGTGTTGTTGATGCTTGGTACGGTATCTTGCATGCCAGCAGGATATCCATGACGGGCAGCAGCAGGCAGGGTCTGTTCTCGTTTTGGATGGGGACGGTGCTCCTTCCAGAGAATCTGTCTGCTGTGGGATGGAGTGGTCCCTGACCACCTGCACCTTCAGCCATCCTCATTTTCCGGGCCCAGTCAGCCTGCCCTCTGGTCCTGGGGAAGTGGAGAGCACTGGGTGGGAGTTGGAGAGAAGGGGGAGCAGAGAGTACTGGCAGGGTTGGAGAACACATGGGTGGGGGCAAAGAGCAGGGGGTAGTGGAGATCACAGGGGTGGGGAGCAGAGAGCGCTGGGGGGGAACTTGAGAGTACTGGGGGGGGGGGGCAAAAGGAACAGGGGTGGAGAGCATGGTAGGCTGAGAGCACTGGGGGGCTAAGAGTGTGGGACGAAGAGCACTGGGGGGGGGGGGCAGAAAAACAGGGTTGGAGAGCATGAGGGCTGGAGAGTACTGGGGGAGGGGTACAAAGAGTAGGGGAGAGTGGAGAGCAATGGAGGGGAGCTTGAGAGCACCAATGGGGGCCAGAAAGAACAGGGGGAAAAGCACAGGGGACTGGAGAGCACTGGTAGGGTTGGAGAGCACATGAGTGGGGGCAAAATGCAGGGGGGGAGTGGAGAGTACAGGGGGGAGCCAAAAAGAACAGGAGTGGAGAGCACTGGGGGGGGGGGGGGCTGGAGAGCGATGGGTGGAGCTTGAGAGCACTGGGGGGCCAGAAAGAACAGGGGTGGGGAGAAAGGGGGGCTGGAGAGCACTGGGGTGGGGGCTGGAGAGTGATGGGGAGAGCACTGAGGGGGTGAGAAAGAACGGGGGGAGAGCACTGGGGAGAAAAGAACAGGGGGGAGAACACTGGGGAGAGTGGAGAGCACTGGGGGGGTGTGAAGGCTGGGGGTGGTGAAGAGGACAGGGGGTGAAGAGCACGGGGGGGTTGAAGAGCACTGGGGGGGTGTGAACAGCACTGGGGGGTGTGAAGAGCACTGGGGGGGTGTGAACAGCACTGGGGGGTGTGAAGAGCACTGGGGGGGTGTGAAGAGCACTGGGGGGGGTGTGAAGAGCACTGGGGGGTGTGAAGAGCACTGGGGGGGGTGTGAAGAGCACTGGGGGGTGTGAAGAGCACTATGGGGGGGAGTGAAGAGCACTGGGATGTTGGCTAGAAAAGGATGGGGAGAACTGGAGAGCGGGGGGCAGAAAGAACAGGGAAGAGAACTGTGGGGGGGCTGGAGAGTGTGGTGGGGGAGGAGAGCAGGGGGGCAGGGAGCATAAGGTGAACTGGGGGGGCAGTAAAAGAAGTTGGAGAGGAGGATCAGCAAAGGGGGTGCATATAGAGGAGATGAGATTTCTATATTCCTCCATGCAGAAGCTGAATGCTTGATTCTCCTCTCCCTCCTGCAAGCATTCAGCGGTTGCATGGAGGAATATAGAAATCTCATCTCCTCTATATGCGCCCCCCCCATCCCCCCCCGATCCTCCTCTCCAGGGACATGCGGTGGGCTGCACGGGTTGCACATCATCCTCTTGATCACAGCGCTGCCTGCCTCTGTGTTCGGCGGTCGCTCTGTAACATGGCCCCGCCCCCCTCGGCTCGTGTGATAGGCGGAGCATTGATTCTCTCTACTATCACACGAGCCGGTCTGAGGGGGGGCGGGGCCATGTTACAGAGCGACCGCCAAACACAGAGCCATCCAGTGCTGTGATCTGCAGTAACAATCACCAATGCAGCCGCAACTACAAGCGGCCCCAGGGCAGGCGGCCTACCGGGAGATCTCCCGCTATCCTGGTAGGCCAGTCCAGCCCTGCTACCAAGACACGGCCGTCCACCTAAACTGACCGGGCCGGGCAAGGAGAGCGTTCATCAGAGAAGAGCCAAGAGGTCCATGGTAACTCTGGAGGAGCTGCAGAGATCCACAGCTCAGGGGGGAGAATCTGTCCACAGGACAACTATTAGTCGTCTCTCCACAAATCTGCCCTTTATGGAAGAGTGACAAGAAGAAAGACATTGGAGAAAGAAAGTCATAAGAAGTCCTGTTTGTAGTTTGTGAGAAGCCATGTGGGGGAGGGGGCAGCAAACATGTGGAAGAAGGTGATCTGGTCAGAGGAGACCAAAATTCTACTTTTTTGCCTAAAAGAAAAACGCTATGTGTGGGGAAAACTAACACCGCCCATCCCCCGAACACACCATCCCCACCGTGAGACATGGTGGTGGCAGCATCATGTGGTGGGGATGGTTTTCTTCAGCAGGGACAGGGAAGCTGGACAGAGTTGATGGGAAGATGGATGGAGACAAATACAGGACAATCTTAGAAGAAAACCTGTTAGAGTCGGCAGAAGACTTGAGACCGGGGCGGAGGTTCCCCTTCCAGCAGGACAACGACCCGAAACATCCAGCCAGAGCTACAATGGAATGGTTTAGATCAGGGATATGCAATTAGTGGACCTCCAGCTGTTGCAAAACGACAAGTCCCATCATGTCTCTGCCTCTGGGTGTCATCCTTGTGGCTGTCAGAGTCTTGCTATGCCTCGTGGGAATTGTAGTTCTGCAACAGCTGGAGGTCCACTAATTGCAGATCCCTGGTTTAGATCAAAGCATATTCATGTGTTAGAATGGCCCAGTCACAGTCCAGACCTAAATCCCATTGAGAATCTGTGGCAAGACTTGAAAATTGCTGATCACAGACGCTCTCCATCCAATCTGACAGAGCTTGAGATATTCTACAAAGAAGAAGAATGGGCAGAAATGTCCTCTCTAGATGGGCAAAGCTGGTAGAGACACCCCCAAAAAGACTTGTAGAGAAAGGGGGTTCTACAAAGTATTGACTCCGGGGGGCGCCATACAAATGCCCCTCCCCCACACTTTTCACATATTTATTTGTATCATTTTCCTTCCACTTCACAATTATGTGACACTTTGTGTTGGTCCATCACAGAAAATCCCAATAAAATACATTTATGGTTTTGGTTGTAACAAAATGTGGGGAATCTCAGGGGGTATGAATACTTTTTCCAGGCAGTGTATATATATATATATACTCTGCACTTTTTATATATAATCTTGTTACAATTTCTATACTTTACATTGTATATACATCACACACCGTATATTCTGCATACATTCTCTGTATACTGTATACAGACGGCTCATTAAAGGGCCGGCGCTCTCCAGTAATCCTCCCCTCCCCCTCCCATTGTATATAATGAACTTCACATCCCATAAACCAACATCATAAAGTGACTTTATACCCCGGAGACCGGAATATTCCGGCTCTGATCCGTCCAATCCGAAAATCCCCCAACATTCCCACCACATTACAGAATGAGAGCCCCTCCCCCCATCACCTTACACCCAGTGTGACCCCCGAATAGTCAGTGCAGCAACCCGACCATCCCAACCCCCCTCTGTACTCCACAGGAAGTGCCCTGGTAGTATTGAGGGGCAATTCCAGGTAAAATATAAAACTTTTGTCTTGATATTTTGGGGTGTTCCCTATAAGAGGAAATCCTCACACTGGGAGTTGGGGTGACACCAATATATAGAGAAATTGCTCCCCCATCTCTGCATTGCCCCCCACTCTCTGCATTGCCCCCATTTCTCCATTGCTCCTCCCATCTTTGCATTGCCCCTCCCACTCTCAGCATTGCCCCCCAGTCTCAGCATTGCCCCCAGTCTCAGCATTGCCCCCCAGTCTCAGCATTGCCCCCCAGTCTCAGCATTGCCCCCCAGTCTCAGCATTGCCCCCCATCTCTGTTTTGCTTCCTCCCATTATTGCTTTGCCCCCCAGTCGCTTCATAGCCCACCCAGTCTCTGCATTGCCCCCGTCTCTGCGTTGCTGCCCCTCAGTCTCTGCATTGCCCCCCCAGTCTCTGCATTGCTGCCCCCCAGTCTCTGAATTGCTGCCCCCCAGTCTCTGCATTGTTACCCCCATCTCTGCATTGCTTCCCCTGGTCTCTGTATTGCCCCCTGTCTCTGCATTGGTGGCCCCCAGTCTCTGCATTGCCCCCCAGTCTCTGCATTGCCCCCCAGTCTCTGCATTGCCCTCCAGTCTCTGCATTGCCCCCCCCCCATCTCTGCATTGCTTCCTCTCTATTATTGCATCACCCTCCATTCTTTGCATTGCCCCGTCTCTCTATTCCCTCCCTTTCTCTTCATTGCCCCCCAGTCTCTGCATTGTTGCCCCCATCTCTGCATTGCTTCCCCTGGTCTCTGTATTGCCCCCAGTCTCTGCATTGCCCCCCCCAAGTCTCTGCATTGCCCCCTCCAATCTCTGCATTGCCCCCCCAGTCTCTGCATTGCCCCCAGTCTCTGCATTGCCCCCCCATCTCTGCATTGCTTTTTCTCTATTATAGCATCGCCCTCCATTCTTTGCATTGCCCTGTCTCTCTATTCCCTCCCTTTCTCTTCATTGCCCCCCAGTCTCTGCATTGCCCCCCCCAGTCTTTGCATTGCTCCCCCAGTCCCTGCATTGCCTCACCCCGTCTCTGAATTGCCCCCCAGTCTCTGAATTGCTGCCCCCAGTCTCTACATTGCCCCCTCAGTCTCGGCATTTCCCCCACCTCTGCATTGCCCCCCATCTCTGCAATGCTTCCCCCCATTATTGCATTGCCCCCAGTCTCTGCATTGCCCCCGTCTCTGCGTTGCTGCCCCCCAGTCTCTGCATTGCCCCCCCAGTCTCTGCATTGCCGCCCTCCCAGTCTCTCCATTGCCCCCCCCCAGTCTCTGCATTGCCGCCCCCCCAGTCTCTGCATTGTTTCCCCCATCTCTGCATTGCTTCCCCCGTTCTCTGCATTGCCCCCCGTATCTGCATTGGTGGCCCCCAGTCTCTGCATTGTCCCCCCAAGTCTCTGCATTGCCCCCTCCAATCTCTGCATTGCCCCCAGTCTCTGCATTGCCCCCCAGTTTCTGCATTGCCCCCCCATTTCTGCATTGCTTCCGCTCTATTATTTCATTGCCCTCCATTCTTTGCATTGCCCCCGTCTCTCTATTCCCTCCCTTTCTCTTCATTGCCCCCCCAGTCTCTGCATTGCCCCCCCAGTCTTTGCATTGCCTCATCCCGTCTCTGCATTTCCCCCAGTCTCTGAATTGCCCTCCAGTCTCTGCATTGCCCACCATCTCTGCGTTGCTCCCCCCAGTCTCTGAATTGCCCCCCAGTCTCTACATTTCCCCCCATCTCTGCATTGCCCCCCAGTCTCTGCATTGCCCCCCATCTCTGCATTGCTTCCCCCCATTATTGCATTGCCCCCAGTCTCTGCATTGCCCCCGTCTGCATTGCCGCCCCCCAGTCTCTGAATTGTTGCCCCCATCTCTGCATTGCTTCCCCTGGTCTCTGCATTGCCCCCCATCTCTGCATTGGTGGCCCCCAGTCTCTGCATTGTCACCCCCCATCTCTGTATTGCTTCCCGAGGTCTCTGCATTGCCCCCGTCTCTGCATTGGTGGCCCCCAGTCTCTGCATTGCCCTTCCAAGTTTCTGCATTGCTCCCCCCAGTCTCTGCATTGCTCCCCCCGGCTCTTCATTGACATCCCCCCCCAGTTTCTGCATTGCTCCCCCCCAGTCTCTGCACTGCCTCCCTAGTCTCTGCCTTGCTTCCCCCATTATTGCATTGCCCCAGTCTCTGTGTTGCTGCCCCCTAGTCTCTGCATTTACCCCCAGTCTCTGCATTGCTGCCCCCCAGTTTCTACATTGCCCCCCAGTCTCTGCATTGTCGCCCCCTCATTTCTACATTGCCCCCCAGTCTCTGCATTGCTGCCCCCCGGTTTCTGCTTTACTCCCCCCCAGTCTCTGCATTGTCACCCCCCATCTCTGTATTGCTTCCCGCGGTCTCTGCATTGCCCCTGTCTCTCTTTTGGTGGCCCCCAGTCTCTGCATTGCCCCCCCAGTCTATTCATTGACATGCCCCCAGTCTCTGCATTGCCCCTCCAAGTCTCTGCATTGCCCCCTCCAAGTCTCTGCATTGCTCCCCCCAGTCTCTGCATTGCCCCCTCCAAGTCTCTGCATTGCTCCCCCCCCAGTCTCTGCATTGCTCCCCCTGTCTCTGCATTGGTGGCCCCCAGTCTCTGCATTGCCCCCCCAGTCTATTCATTGACATCCCCCCAGTCTCTGCATTGCCCCCTCCAAGTCTCTGCATTGCCCCCTCCAAGTCTCTGCATTGCCCCCTCCAAGTCTCTGCATTGCCCCCTCCAAGTCTCTGCATTGATCCCCCCCCCCCAGTCTCTGCATTGCCTCCTCCTTGGTGCTGAGTCTGCAGTGCTGCAGATTATTGCAGTATCAGTGGATCTGGCATGCGGCTCTCCGCAGTCCCCCGGGTTTGGCACATTGGCATCCGCTGAGCTCTGTGATGTAAAGGCAATGTGGCCCCCCCAGAGGGAGGGGGAGGGGGGGTTGTGCTGAGATCAGCGCAGGGAGGATGGAGGGTGAGCTGAGGACTGAAGGCTCATCTGTGTGCTGTCCTTATGGAATACCGGGGACCCCCCCACAGAATTACATACAGGGACCCCCACACAGAATTACATGCAGGGACCCCCCCCCCCCACAGAATTACATGCAGGGACCCCCCCATAGAATTACATGCACTGACCCCCCCATAGAATTACATGCAGGGACCCCCCATAGAATTACATGCACTGACCCCCCCCCATAGAATTACATGCAGGCACCCCCCATAGAATTACATGCAGTGACCCCCCCCCATAGAATTACATGCAGGGACCCCCCCATAGAATTACATGCACTGACCCCCCCCATAGAATTACATGCAGGGACCCCCATAGAATTACATGCAGGGACCCCCATAGAATTACATGCACTGACCCTCCCCCAGAGAATTACATGCACGGACCCCCCCCATAGAATTACATGCAGGGACCCCCATAGAATTACATGCACTAACCCCCCCCATAGAATTCCATGCACGGACCCCCCCCCCCCATAGAATTACATGCAGGCACCCCCCATAGAATTACATGCAGTGCCCCCCCTCATAGAATTCCATGCATGGACCCCCCCATAGAATTCCATGTATGGACCCCCCCCATAGAATTACATGCAGTGACCCCCCCCATAGAATTCCATGCATGGACCCCCCCATAGAATTACATGCAGTGACCCCCCCCCATAGAATTACATGCATGGACCCCCCCCCCCCATAGAATTACATGCATGGACCCCCCCCCCCATAGAATTACATGCATGGACCCCCCCCATAGAATTACATGCAGTGACCCCCTACCCATAGAATTCCATTCATGGACCCCCCCATAGAATTCCATGCATGCCCCCCCCATAGAATTACATGCAGGGACCCCCCCATAGAATTACAAGCATGGACCCCCCATAGAATTACATGCAGGGACCCCCCCACAGAATTACATGCAGGGACCCCCCATAGAATTACATGCAGGGACCCCCCCACAGAATTACATGCAGGGACCCCCCATAGAATTACATGCAGGGACCCCCCCACAGAATTACATGCAGGGACCCCCCATAGAATTACATGCAGGGACCCCCCCATAGAATTACATGCAGGGACCCCCCATAGAATTACATGCAGGGACCCCCCCACAGAATTACATGCAGGGACCCCCCATAGAATTACATGCAGTGACCCCCTACCCATAGAATTCCATTCATGGACCCCCCCATAGAATTCCATGCATGGACCCCCCCATAGAATTACATGCAGGGACCCCCCATAGAATTACATGCAGGGACCCCCCCATAGAATTACATGCAGGGACCCCCCATAGAATTACATGCAGGGACCCCCCCACAGAATTACATGCAGGGACCCCCCATAGAATTACATGCAGTGACCCCCTACCCATAGAATTCCATTCATGGACCCCCCCATAGAATTCCATGCATGGACCCCCCCATAGAATTACATGCAGGGACCCCCCATAGAATTACATGCAGGGACCCCCCATAGAATTACATGCAGTGACGCCCCCCATAGAATTACATGCATGGACCCCCCATAGAATTACATGCAGGGACCCCCCCACAGAATTACATGCAGGGACCCCCCATAGAATTACATGCAGGGACCCCCCCACAGAATTACATGCAGGGACCCCCCATAGAATTACATGCAGTGACCCCCCCCAATAGAATTACATGCAGGAACCCCCCCCATAGAATTACATGCAGGGACCCCCCCCCCCCATAGAATTACATCCCTACAGTGCAGGGACCCCCCCATAGAATTACATGCAGGGACCCCCCCATACAATTACATGCAGGGACCCCCCATACAATTACATGCAGGGACCCCCCCATACAATTACATGCAGGGACCCCCCATACAATTACATGCAGGGACCCCCTCCATAGAATTACATGCAGGGACCCCCCTCCATAGAATTACATGCAGGGACCCCCTCCATAGAATTACATGCAGGGACCCCCCTCCATAGAATTACATGCAGGGACCCCCCCTCCATAGAATTACATGCAGGGACCCCCCCATACAATTACATGCTGGGACCCACCCGATACAATTACATGCAGGGACCTCCCCATAGAATTACATGCAGGGACCCCCCCCCCCCATAGAATTACATGCAGGGACCACCCCATAGAATTACATACAGGGACCCCCCCCATAGAATTACATGCAGGGACCCCCCATAGAATTACATGCAGGGACCCCCCAAAGAATTACATGCAGGGACCCCCCCCATACAATTACATGCAGGGACCCCCCCATACAATTACATACAGGGACCCCCCATACAATTACATACAGGGACCCCCCCATAGAATTACATGCAGGGACCCCCCCCCCCCCATAGAATTACATGCAGGGACCACCCCATAGAATTACATACAGGGACCCCCCCATAGAATTACATGCAGGGACCCCCCATACAATTACATGCAGGGACCCCCCCCCATAGAATTACATCCCTACAGTGCAGGGACCCCCCCATAGAATTACATTTCTACAGTGCAGGGACCCCCTGCGTATCTATACAGACCAGAGGAGCCCCCCCATCACAGTGCAGATTCACAGAGCAGGGTCACAGAGCAGGGTCACAGTGCAGAGTCACAGTGCAGGGTCACAGTGCAGGGTCACAGAGCAGAGTCACAGTGCAGAGTCACAGTGCAGGGTCACAGAGCAGGGTCACAATGCAGGGTCACAGTGCAGGGTCACAGTGCAGAGTCACAGTGCAGGGTCACAGTGCAGGGTCACAGAGCAGAGCCACAGTGCAGGGTCACAATGCAGGGTCACAGAGCAGAGTCACAGTGCAGAGTCACAGTGCAGGGTCACAGTGCAGAGTCACAGTGCAGGGTCACAGAGCAGGGTCACAGTGCAGAGTCACAGTGCAGGGTCACAGTGCAGGGTCACAGAGCAGAGTCACAGTGCAGAGTCACAGTGCAGGGTCACAGAGCAGGGTCACAATGCAGGGTCACAGTGCAGGGTCACAGTGCAGAGTCACAGTGCAGGGTCACAGTGCAGGGTCACAGAGCAGAGCCACAGTGCAGGGTCACAATGCAGGGTCACAGAGCAGAGTCACAGTGCAGAGTCACAGTGCAGGGTCACAGAGCAGGGTCACAATGCAGGGTCACAGAGCAGAGTCACAATGCAGGGTCACAGAGCAGGGTCACAATGCAGGGTCACAGTGCAGGGTCACAGTGCAGAGTCACAGTGCAGGGTCACAGTGCAGGGTCACAGAGCAGGGTCACAGTGCAGGGTCACAGTGCAGAGTCACAGTGCAGGGTCACAGAGCAGAGTCACAGTGCAGGGTCACAGTGCAGGGTCACAGTGCAGAGTCACAGTGCAGGGTCACAGAGCAGAGTCACAGTGCAGGGTCACAGTGCAGGGTCACAGTGCAGAGTCACAGTGCAGGGTCACAGAGCAGGGTCACAGTGCAGAGTCACAGTGCAGGGTCACAGAGCAGAGTCACAGTGCAGAGTCACAGTGCAGGGTCACAGAGCAGGGTCACAGTGCAGAGTCACAGTGCAGGGTCACAGAGCAGGGTCACAGTGCAGAGTCACAGTGCAGGGTCACAGAGCAGAGTCACAGTGCAGAGTCACAGTGCAGGGTCACAGAGCAGGGTCACAGTGCAGAGTCACAGTGCAGGGTCACAGAGCAGAGTCACAGTGCAGAGTCACAGTGCATGGTCACAGTGTAGTGTCACAGTGCAGGGTCACAGAGCAGGGTCACAGTGCGGGGGTCACAGTGTGGGGGTCACAGTGCAGGGTCACAGTGCAGGGTCACAGTGCAGGGTCACAGAGCGGGGTCACAGTGCAGGGTCACAGTGTGGGATGCAATAAAGAGTCACACTGTCCCATTCGTGGTCCTGGTCAGTCCAATAGATGACGTTATTCTTTCCCAGCACTGGGGAGATGATGGGCTGAAGTGATAGGAGATCTTATTTGAAGATCTGCAGTGAGTAGAGTGGGGGGAGGGGAGGGGGGCTGCTGACATCGCACAACCGCTAACCGCAATTCATTCATTCATGGGGGGGGAGATTACAGGAGATTCATTATCCAATAGACCCTTCAACCCCCCCCCCTCCGCTCAGCTTCCTACAGCTTCACTGGAGGAGTCCGGCTTCTCTTTGGCCTTTCTTTTCACTCCCTCCATAGAAACCATTTCTCCATGTACTGCACTGATGAGAGCCAATAAAGCCTGGAGAGGTGGTCAGCAGATTTCCATTAAATCACAATAATCTCCTCTATATGTAATCATCATTGTGCCACCCCCGCTCCCACCGAGTGCTCCCCCCGCTCCCACCGAGTGCTCCCCCCGCTCCCACCGAGTGCTCCCCACTCCCCCAAGTGCTCCCCCCGCCCCAACCGAGTGCTCCCCCGCTCCCACCAGGTGCTCCCCCCACTCCCACCGAGTGCTCCCACCGCTCCCACTGGTGCTCCCCGCTCCCACACCAAGTGCTCCCCCCGCCCCCACCGAGTGCTCCCCCACATGCTCCCCCCACTCCCACCGAGTGTTCCCCCCACCCCCACACTGAGTGCTCCTCCCGCCATGTAGATCTCATGTCTTTTTGAATGGTAACTGACACAGCGTTTCACAAATCCAAATTCGCTTATTTGTGATATGAAAGATTGTGAATAAGCGAATTTGGATTTGTGAAACGCGTCGATCTCTGACAATCTGCTGTTGATGTGTTTGGATGTCATAACAAATCGTTTGATGGATTTTTATCTTCAATAAAGTTTCTTAATTTCTTCCCCCCTGTGAGTGCGGTGAACCTTTTCCTGTGTCAGTGACCATTCCAAAAGCCATGAGATGTACAAAGTCATCTTCATCACTAGGAAGAGATAGAGATGATCCTTCACAAGGTCAGGGACCTACCCCAAGCTGACAGCGATGAAGCCTTATCACCATCTATGTGGGAGGAGAAGCACTGATGGAAAAGAGGGGCTTAAAACCTTTTCTAGATTTACTCCCAAGGAGCCACCTACCGATGGGGATACCCCTTCTCCCTTTTCACATGCAAAGATGGCAGGTCTGTCC
Organism: Lithobates pipiens; assembly: GCF_037356315.1. Taxonomy (NCBI): domain Eukaryota; kingdom Metazoa; phylum Chordata; class Amphibia; order Anura; family Ranidae; genus Lithobates; species Lithobates pipiens. The sequence goes on from NW_027507748.1 coordinate 2,795,557, forward strand.
CTATGTGTTAGGAATTGAAAGACTTTTGTTTGGCGCTGGATATCCAAGTCCCATTGCCTCCACAATGACCTACTGGGCCTCTCCATTAAACCAAAATGGCTAGAGGTCAAAGCACCTTCACCTGCTGGACCTCTCCATCCAACTGGCAAGAGGTGAAAGCACCTTCACCTGCTGGACCTCTCCATCCAACTGGCAAGAGGTCAAAGCACCTTCACCTGCTGGACCTCTCCATCCATCTGGCAAGAAGTGAAAGCATCATCACCTGCTGGACATCTCCATCCAACTGGCAAGAGGTCAAAGCACCTTCACCTGCTGGACCTCTCCATCCAACTGGCAAGAGGTGAAAGCACCTTCACCTGCTGGACCTCTCCATCCAACTGGAAAGAGGTCAAAGCTCCTTCACCTGCGGGACTTCTCCATCCAACTGGCAAGAGGTCAAAGCACCTTCACCTGCGGGACTTCTCCAACCAAATGGAAAGAGGTCAAAGCACCTTCACCTGCTGGACCTCTCCATCCAACTGGCAAGAGGTCACAGCACCTTCACCTGCTGGACCTCTCCATCCAACTGGCAAGAGGTCAAAGCACCTTCACCTGCTGGACCTCTCCATCCAACTGGCAAGAGGTCACAGCACCTTCACCTGCTGGACCTCTCCATCCAACTGGCAAGAGGTCAAAGCCGCTTCACCAGCTGGACCTCTCCATCCAACTGGCAAGAGGTCAAAGCACCTTCACCTGCTGGACCTCTCCATCCAACTGGCAAGAAGTGAAAGCATCATCACCTGCTGGACCTCTCCATCCAACTGGCAAGAGGTCAAAGCACCTTCACCTGCTGGACCTCTCCATCCAACTGGCAAGAGGTGAAAGCACCTTCACCTGCTGGACCTCTCCATCCAACTGGAAAGAGGTCACAGCACCTTCACCTGCTGGACCTCTCCATCGAACTGGCAAGAGGTCAAAGCACCTTCACCTGCTGGACCTCTCCATCCAACTGGCAAGAGGTCAAAGCTCCTTCAACTGCTGGACCTCTCCATCCAACTGGAAAGAGGTCAAATCTCCTTCACCTGCTGGACCTCTCCATCCAACTGGAAAGAGGTCAAAGCACCTTCACCTGCTGGACCTCTCCATCCAACTGGCAAGAGGTCAAAGCACCTTCACCTGCTGGACCTCTCCATCCAACTGGCAAGAGGTCAAAGCACCTTCACCTGCTGGACCTCTCCATCCAACTGGCAAGAGGTCAAAGCACCTTCACCTGCGGGACTTCTCCAACCAAATGGAAAGAGGTCAAAGCACCTTCACCTGCTGGACCTCTCCATCCAACTGGCAAGAGGTCAAAGCACCTTCACCTGCGGGACTTCTCCAACCAAATGGAAAGAGGTCAAAGCACCTTCACCTGCTGGACCTCTCCATCCAATTGGCAAGAGGTCACAGCACCTTCACCTGCTGGACCTCTCCATCCAACTGGCAAGAGGTCAAAGCACCTTCACCTGCTGGACCTCTCCATCCAACTGGCAAGAGGTCACAGCACCTTCACCTGCTGGACCTCTCCATCCAACTGGCAAGAGGTCAAAGCCGCTTCACCAGCTGGACCTCTCCATCCAACTGGCAAGAGGTCAAAGCACCTTCACCTGCTGGACCTCTCCATCCAACTGGCAAGAAGTGAAAGCATCATCACCTGCTGGACCTCTCCATCCAACTGGCAAGAGGTCAAAGCACCTTCACCTGCTGGACCTCTCCATCCAACTGGCAAGAGGTGAAAGCACCTTCACCTGCTGGACCTCTCCATCCAACTGGAAAGAGGTCACAGCACCTTCACCTGCTGGACCTCTCCATCGAACTGGCAAGAGGTCAAAGCACCTTCACCTGCTGGACCTCTCCATCCAACTGGCAAGAGGTCAAAGCTCCTTCACCTGCTGGACCTCTCCATCCAACTGGAAAGAGGTCAAAGCTCCTTCACCTGCTGGACCTCTCCATCCAACTGGAAAGAGGTCAAAGCACCTTCACCTGCTGGACCTCTCCATCCAACTGGCAAGAGGTCAAAGCACCTTCACCTGCTGGACCTCTCCATCCAACTGGAAAGAGGTGAAAGCACCTTCACCTGCTGGACCTCTCCATCCAACTGGAAAGAGGTCAAAGCACCTTCACCTGCTGGACCTCTCCATCCAACTGGCAAGAGGTCAAAGCACCTTCACCTGCTGGACCTCTCCATCCAACTGGAAAGAGGTGAAAGCACCTTCACCTGCAGGACCTCTCCATCCAACTGGAAAGAGGTCAAAGCACCTTCACCTGCTGAACCTCTCCATCCAACTGGCAAGAGGTCAAAGCAACTTCACCTGCGGGACTTCTCCAACCAAATGGAAAGAGGTCAAAGCACCTTCACCTGCTGGACCTCTCCATCCAACTGGAAAGAGGTGAAAGCACCTTCACCTGCTGGACCTCTCCATCCAACTGGAAAGAGGTGAAAGCACCTTCACCTGCTGGACCTCTCCATCCAACTGGCAAGAGGTCAAAGCACCTTCACCTGCGGGACTTCTCCAACCAAATGGAAAGAGGTAAAAGCACCTTCACCTGCTGGACCTCTCCATCCAACTGGAAAGAAGTGAAAGCACCTTCACCTGCTGGACCTCTCCATCCAACTGGAAAGAAGTGAAAGCACCTTCACCTGCTGGACCTCTCCATCCAACTGGCAAGAGGTCAAAGCACCTTCACCTGCGGGACTTCTCCATCCAACTGGAAAGAAGTGAAAGCACCTTCACCTGCGGGACCTCTCCATCCAACTGGAAAGAGGTGAAAGCACCTTCACCTGCGGGACTTCTCCATCCAACTGGAAAGAAGTGAAAGCACCTTCACCTGCTGGACCTCTCCATCCAACTGGCAAGAGGTCAAAGCACCTTCACCTGCTGGACCTCTCCATCCAACTGGAAAGAGGTGAAAGCACCTTCACCTGCTGGACCTCTCCATCCAACTGGAAAGAGGTGAAACCACCTTCACCTGCAGGACTTCTCCATCCAACTGGCAAGAGGTCAAAGCACCTTCACCTGCTGGACCTCTCCATCCAACTGGCAAGAAGTGAAAGCATCATCACCTGCTGGACCTCTCCATCCAACTGGCAAGAGATGAAAGCACCTTCACCTGCTGGACCTCTCCATCCAACTGGAAAGAGGTGAAAGCACCTTCACCTGCTCGACCTCTCCATCCAACTGGAAAGAGGTCAAAGCTCCTTCACCTGCTGGACCTCTCCATCCAACTGGAAAGAGGTCAAAGCACCTTCACCTGCTGGACCTCCCCATCCAACTGGCAAGAGGTCAAAGCACCTTCACCTGCTGGACCTCTCCATCCAACTGGAAAGAGGTGAAAGCACCTTCACCTGCTGGACCTCTCTATCCAACTGGCAAGAGGTGAAAGCACCTTCACCTGCTGGACCTCTCCATCCAACTGGCAAGAGGTCAAAGCACCTTCACCTGCGGGACTTCTCCAACCAAATGGAAAGAGGTCAAAGCACCTTCACCTGCTGGACCTCTCCATCCAACTGGCAAGAGGTGAAAGCACCTTCACCTGCAGGACCTCTCCACCCAACTGGAAAGAGGTGAAAGCACCTTCACCTGCTGGACCTCTCCATCCAACTGGAAAGAGGTCAAAGCTCCTTCACCTGCTGGACCTCTCCATCCAACTGGCAAGAGGTCAAAGCACCTTCACCTGCTGGACCTCTCCATCCAACTGGCAAGAGGTCAAAGCACCTTCACCTGCTGGACCTCTCCATCCAACTGGAAAGAGGTGAAAGCACCTTCACCTGCTGGACCTCTCTATCCAACTGGCAAGAGGTCAAAGCACCTTCACCTGCTGGACCTCTCCATCCAACTGGCAAGAGGTCAAAGCACCTTCACCTGCGGGACTTCTCCAACCAAATGGAAAGAGGTCAAAGCACCTTCACCTGCTGGACCTCTCCATCCAACTGGCAAGAGGTGAAAGCACCTTCACCTGCAGGACCTCTCCACCCAACTGGAAAGAGGTGAAAGCACCTTCACCTGCTGGACCTCTCCATCCAACTGGAAAGAGGTCAAAGCTCCTTCACCTGCTGGACCTCTCCATCCAACTGGCAAGAGGTCAAAGCACCTTCACCTGCTGGACCTCTCCATCCAACTGGCAAGAGGTCAAAGCACCTTCACCTGCTGGACCTCTCCATCCAACTGGCAAGAGGTCAAAGCACCTTCACCTGCGGGACTTCTCCAACCAAATGGAAAGAGGTCAAAGCACCTTCACCTGCTGGACCTCTCCATCCAACTGGCAAGAGGTCAAAGCACCTTCACCTGCTGGACCTCTCCATCCAACTGGAAAGAGGTGAAAGCACCTTCACCTGCTGGACCTCTCCATCCAACTGGCAAGAGGTCAAAGCACCTTCACCTGCTGGACCTCTCCATCCAACTGGCAAGAGGTCAAAGCACCTTCACCTGCGGGACTTCTCCAACCAAATGGAAAGAGGTCAAAGCACCTTCACCTGCTGGACCTCTCCATCCAACTGGAAAGAAGTAAAAGCACCTTCACCTGCTGGACCTCTCCATCCAACTGGCAAGAGGTCAAAGCACCTTCACCTGCTGGACCTCTCTATCCAACTGGCAAGAGGTCACAGCACCTTCACCTGCTGGACCTCTCCATCCAACTGGAAAGAGGTGAAAGCACCTTCACCTGCTGGACCTCTCCATCCATCTGGCAAGAGGTCAAAGCACCTTCACCTGCGGGACTTCTCCATCCAACTGGAAAGAAGTGAAAGCACCTTCACCTGCAGGACTTCTCCATCCAACTGGAAAGAAGTGAAAGCACCTTCACCTGCGGGACTTCTCCATCCAACTGGAAAGAGGTCAAAGCACCTTCACCTGCTGGACCTCTCCATCCAACTGGAAAGAGGTCAAAGCACCTTCACCTGCTGGACCTCTCCATCCATCTGGCAAGAGGTCAAAGCACCTTCACCTGCTGGACCTCTCCATCCAACTGGCAAGAGGTCAAAGCACCTTCACCTGCGGGACCTCTCCATCCAACTGGAAAGAGGTGAAAGCACCTTCACCTGCAGGACCTCTCCATCCAACTGGAAAGAGGTGAAAGCACCTTCACCTGCTGGACCTCTCCATCCAACTGGAAAGAGGTGAAAGCACCTTCACCTGCAGGACCTCTCCATCCAACTGGCAAGAGGTCAAAGCACCTTCACCTGCGGGACCTCTCCATCCAACTGGAAAGAGGTGAAAGCACCTTCACCTGCAGGACCTCTCCATCCAACTGGAAAGAGGTGAAAGCACCTTCACCTGCTGGACCTCTCCATCCAACTGGAAAGAGGTGAAACCACCTTCACCTGCAGGACCTCTCCATCCAACTGGAAAGAGGTGAAAGCACCTTCACCTGCTGGACCTCTCCATCCAACTGGAAAGAGGTGAAACCACCTTCACCTGCAGGACCTCTCCATCCAACTGGAAAGAGGTGAAAGCACCTTCACCTGCAGGACCTCTCCATCCAACTGGAAAGAGGTGAAAGCACCTTCACCTGCTGGACCTCTCCATCCAACTGGAAAGAGGTCAAAGATTTAGGTTTGAAGTCTAAAAATCAAGACAAAGCTCCTCCAGATCTTGAATGGTGACTATGTATCTTCCATCTTTTCTATCCTACTTTCCATGGCAAAGTCAAAGCACCATTACCAACTGATCATCTTCATCCAACAGACATGGCAAAAAATAGGATTTTTAAATACAGCTTACCTGTAAAATCCTTTTCTTGGGAATACATCACGGGACGCAGAGGCTTGGTAATTACTTAATGGGTTAGATAGTACCTTCAGGTGATTGGACACTGGTAACCCTAATTACAATTGAGTTCCTCCCCTATATAACCCCTCCTTATGGAAAGTACCTCAGTTTTGTAGCAAAGCAATAAGTACCCCAACGTATATCCCCAAAGAGGGGCGGGAGCTCTGTGTGCCGTGATGTATTCCCAAGAAAAGGATTTTTACAGGTAATCTGTATTTAAAAATCCTCTTTTCTTGTTCATACATCACGGGACACAGAGGCTTGGTAATTACTTAGCGGGAGTCCTAAAGCAACGGCCAAATTGAGGGGCGGGAGACACAGATCAGAAAACACATCGACCGCCAATGGACAAGAGGATCTATACTGCTGCCTGCGGCACACTGCGCCCGAAGGTGGCATCCTCATGCCCTCTCACATCCACCTGATAGAATCTAGTGAATGTATGGACTGAAGACCAAGTTCCGGCCTTGCAGATCTGAGCCATGGAGGCCTGGTGATGCACTACCCATGAAGCACTAACTGCGCCTTATCCTGAAAAGGAGAAATCGTCTTTTTTATACCATAAGCCTGAATAATAACTTGCCGAATCCATCTAGAAATAGTGGATTTCGACGCTGCCTGGCACTTTCTGGGGCCTTCTGGCAGAATAAACAGACAATCAGATACTGACTGCTTTTACAACATTCTAGAGAGTGTAACAACTCCTCTTCCATGGACTGCGGATCTGGAAAAAAAGGACGGTAGGACCACATCTTGATTCAGATAGAATCCTGAAACCACCTTAGGTAAGAAAGTCGGGGGAGGACGCAACACCACCCTGTCTTTGTGAATAATCAAGTATGGCTCGTTACAAGAAAGAGCCGCTAATTCTGATACCCTTCTAGCCGAGGAAATGGCAACCAAAAAGACCAGTTTCTTTGTCAGAAGAACTAAAGAAGCATGGTGTAATGGTTCAAAGGGTTGTTCTTGCAAAACTGACAAAACCAAATTCAGATCCCGTGGGCACGCATGAGGTTTGATTGGCGGATTCAAGCGCAGTGCCCCCTGAACAAAGGCCCGGACCAGGGAATGTGAGGCAATTGGCTTTTGAAAGAATACTGATAAGGCCGAGATCTGGATCTCGATTGTGCTCAAAGCCAGCCTCATTTCAATGCCTAATTGAAGAAAGCCAAGAATCCTGCTAATGGCATACTTTCTAGGGTGCCATCCCCTGAGTTCACACCAGGAAACATATGCCTTCCAGATTCTGTAGTAGATGAGCCTGCAGGCCGGATTCCTAGCATTAACCAGAGTGGAAAGGACTGATTCCGAGAGTCCACGGCCCTTTAGAATGTGAGTCTCAGCAGCTAAACCATCAAATTTAGACTTTGTAAGGCAGGATGGAATATTGGACCTTGTGAGAGTAGACCTGGACGCAGCGGAAGAACCCAAGGTCTCCTCACTGCCATCTTTATGATCTCTGCATGCCAAGGTCGCCTGGGACAAGTCGGAGCCACCAGAATGATTCCCTGTTGACCCTCCGAAGGAACCGCGGGAAGAAGTGGAATTGGAGGGAAGGCATAGATCAGAGAGTACTGATCCCATGGAATCGTTAAGGCATCTGACCCTTGTGCTAGCAGATCCTTTGTCCTTGACACAAAGCTGTCCAGTTTTTTGTTGAACCTGGACGTCAACAGGTCTACATCCGGGGTACCCCAATTTTGACATATGGTCTGAAATATGTCGGGGTGTAGAGACCATTCTCCTGGACACAGCTGCTGGCAGCTTAGCAAATCTCCCTGCCAATTTTCTACCCCTGGTATAAAGACCGCAGACAGGCAAGGGACATGCCTTTCTACCCAGAGAAAAATGTGATTCAACTCCTTTTGGGCATCCAGGCTCCTGGTGATTGATATAAGCCACAGCTGTGGCATTGTTGGACTGTATCCGGACAGAATGACCCTGTAGTCTGAAAGTCCAGACCTTGAGGGCTAAATTAATTGCCCGAATTTCCAGAATGTTGATGGGCAAGAGCTTTTCGGCTCTGGACCATCTTCCCTGGGTGGAAACTTCTTCCAGAGCTGCTCCCCAGCCTATTAGGCTGGCATCTGTGGTTAGGAGTTTCCAAGTAACTGGGACAAAGGACTTCTTTCCTTTTAGAAGATTCTCAGTCAGTAACCACCAATTAAGGCTCTGGCGCACCCCTGGCGGTAGGTACATTGGAAGATCCAAGGCTTGAACCTTCTTGTTCCAGGCAGAGAGGATGCTGCTTTGTAAAGGCCTCGAGTGAAACTGGGCGTAAGGGACAGCCTCAAAAGAGGCGACCATCTTCCCCAATAGTCTCATACATAGTCGGATGGAGGGTTATCTCTTTACTGAGACTACCCGGACCCTTGCTTTTGACCTGGGTAAGAACACTCTGCTTTAGACTGTGTCTATGACCATGCCCAAATACTCCAGCCTCTTTAGGGGCTGCAAGGGGGATTTCTCTAGATTGAGGACCCAGCCTAGGTACTTTAAGTACTTTAGCATGCAGAGCACATTGTGGCTTAGCCGTGTTACGGACTGTTGTATGAGTAGCAAATCGTCCAGATAAGCGGTCACAGTTATGCCCTGAGCCCTTAGATTTGCCAGGGGCAGGGCTAGAACTATTGCCAACACTCGAGGAGCGGTAGCAAGACCAAAAGGAAGGGGCACAAATTGAAAGTGGCGCTGATCCACCACAAACCTTAGGAATCTTTGGTGAGTGGGAAATATTGGCACATGCAAATATGCATCCTTGATGTCTACTGATGCCAGAAATTCTTCCTCCTGAAGGGTGGAGATTACTGAGCGGATAGACTCCATGCGGAAAGGACGAATGTCTAGAAATTCATTCAGGTCTTTTAGATCCAGAATAGGTCTGACATCTCCGTTTGGTTTAGGAACCGTGAAGAGGTTTGAGTAGAACCCTGAGCCTTGTTCTTCCGGGGCCACCTCTATAATTACTACTTGGGATGTTCTAAGGCCAGAAGTAAGGGCCTTCTTTTTTCTGGATCGCTGGGGACTCTAGACCTTAGGAAACAAGATGGCGGAAGCTCCCGGTACTCTAGCTTGTAGCCCAGAGACGCCGTGGAGGCTACCCATCTGTCTAAATCTCTTCCCACCAGGTGCCTGCAAACTGCAGCATCCTTCCCCCCACTCAGCTGAGCGGAGGCACCCCTTCATAGGGAGGCTTTAGGGTTCTGTTTACCAGATCTTGGACCTCAAGGCTTCTTTTGTCCTCGGGCTTGACTTTGGACCTTTCCCCTAGTATTTGATTGGGGAGGCCGTCGCCACTGCCTGGAGCATGAAGCTCCAGGGGCTGGGGACGGAGAACGTCTAAATGAGGGACGTTTACTCTTCCTTTTGACCGGTAACAACGTGGTTTTACCCCCGGTAATTTTCTGGATATATTTGTCAAGATCATCCCCAAACAGGCATTCTCCACGAAACAGGAACACAAGAAACAGCTGCATCCATGGCTGGGGCTCCCCATTTCTTGGTGAAACTTTCCTCCACCGAATAAAGCATAGAAAACCTTTTTAGGAGGAGAAAAAAAATTATCTGGGTGACCCCAGTCCTCGTACAACAATTCATCCAGTGAAGGGTGAGTTGGGAAGGCGTACGCAGCCTGTGGGGATTTCCGGGACCCCAGGGAGGGAACAGGGGAAATGGCAGCCTCAGCAATCTGTATGTGGAACACAACAATTCAGTATAGTATTGCACCTGCGCTCTTAGGGCCTGGGGGGTAGAAGACAGCTTCTCCTCTTCCCCTGATTCGTCTGACTGCACCTGATCCCTATCCTCAGATAGGGATTTTTCCTTGTTATCAAAACGCTATCTGATAGGGAACCTAAAGCAGAGAGAGGGGGATCTACCTCTTTTCCTGCTATTTTTTTAAGGAAGCTGTGATAAAGGTAGTAATCCTTCCTTCCAAACCATCCAATGCAGCCTTTAATGTGTCTTCTGTGACATAAACAGGGGCTGAAACATTGGGAGAGGCTGCAAAACAGGGGTACAGACTCAGGACAGGGGTACAGACTCAGGACAGGGGTACAGACTCAGGACAGAGGTACAGACTCAGGACAGAGGTACAGACTCAGGACAGGGGTACAGACTCAGGACAGGGGTACAGACTCAGGACAGGGGTACAGACTCATCCTGGGAGGCTGCCTCCAGTCTTGCAGGGGGGGGGGGGTGGTATCCTGCAGGCATATCCAGAACCCCTAGATGTAGGAGGTGGTTTCTTGGTGCCTCTTTTACCTCCCCCTTAAGCCCTCCTACGAGGAGACATAGTCCTAAGCTGCAAAGCAGAGGCACGAGTGTAAAGTGCAATCACTGTTGCGCTAAAGTCTTACAATACAAATATTATCTACAAACTGCACAACCTGATGCTGAGTAGGTGTCTTAGGTTTGCCAGGATCCGATCCACTGGGATGCTTACTAAGCCCACAGCTCTGTGTCCCACCGCTTACAGGAGCTTTGGTGCTTTGGGCTTTTCAAAAACGGCCTCTTTGCGCCTGCGCACTGGCGCGCCGTGCGTGCCACACCTGCACGGCGCCGCAACCACGCCCCCCTCCTTCCCCACCGACCCTGCTGTAAAAGCGCGCCCACTTGCACGCGCTTGTGCGCATAGGGCCATTATGGTGGCGGCCGGGACGAAGAGGGAGAAAGGAGACCATCAGAGGACTGCATGGGACCCCCGGACTACGTGGGACCCCCCCCCTTAGTGTTTATGTGGCAGGGCCTGCAGCGGAGGAGGTGAGCGGCATTCACAGACCAGCTTCACTGAACGTGTATCCTGCAAGGTGTGTAAGTATACACCAGGTTGTCTCTTACTCCCTCTAGTAGCGGAAACCTGGTAAGACTTACAACTAGTCACAGAAGATAATCCATAATATGTAAACTTTAGGATTGTCTTCATTTATCTTATCACCGGCACAGGAACTGCTGAGAACAGACAGATTCCAACCTTCACCCATCACGGCGGGTGGCGTTGTGCCAACCTTCAGGGTTCTGGGTTCCTACCCACAGGAACCTCTTCCCTAGACCTGTAGAAGACTCTGCCAAAAACCTTTTTGTGCCACTGTTGTATTAGTACACCAACGCCTGGATCCCAGAGCCCAGGCCTCCATGGAGAGACATTACAGGCAAAACCTTGTTTCTTCTCATCACGAGGCCCGGGTACCATCCATCTTAGACGTTTTAGCATTGGCCCGAGGTATGGATCTGGTTGTATAGCTCCTAGGTCCTCATAGACCATCAGAGCTTTCTTCTTAGCACATCTCCAACGTGACCAACCACCTTAGACAATGGTGAAAAAACTCTCCATACTGGAGGGGTTATATAGGGGAGGAACTCACTTTGCAATTAGGGTTACCAGTGTCCAATCACCTGAAGGTGACTATCTAACCCACTAATTACCAAGCCCCTGTGTCCCGTAATGTATGAACAAGAAATCAATGTTATTTGAACTTGAGCTGTTGTCTAAAATAACAGAGAATAATTGCTGTACTAACTAAACAAAAATTTCCAAGACCCCCAACTTCCGACCCGTCTTTCTTCTGCCCTTGTGGCCCCAGTAGAACCAGGAGAAATAAGTTTACTATATAACTAATAAGAGAAAATAAAGATAATCCCTCTGAACACCAGGATCCGAAATGACAGCTCCACAGTAGCTCACCCGCAGGCCAAACCTTAATGTTGAAGAAGAAGGGCCCATAAAACGTAATACCCTATCCAAGGAACAATGGGATAATTACAGGGCTAAAGGGATGACAATGCCTAATAGCATACATGTTAAACCAATCACAGTCGTATTATCCCCTGAGGGGAAGGAAGTCAGCCAGGCCTGCCAGACTTTGACAAATTTCTTTGCACACCCCCTGGAAAGGTAGGTGGCCCTACAGAATGGGACCATGGCGTTTACTAGGCCTTTCCATAAGGATACTGTTGGGGCAGCGGGTTTCTTCCATTGCAAAAGAATAGCCTTGCGAGCATATAACAATAATATATTAAGTAAAGTCCTATGGGCGTTGGACAGAACCACTGCCGCCCTACACAAGCTCCAGAAGACATACAGAAACTGACGTAGGGATAGATGTGGGGAGGACCTCTGCAATGCAATTTGTAACTTCTGTCCAATTCTTCTGGCAATTCTAAAATCAATGTATCTTGACTTGGTTGACCCCTCCATTCAACCTACATGGCAAGAGGTCAAAGCATCTTCACTTGCTGCACCTCTCCATCCAGTTGACATGGCAAGAGGTCAAAACACCTTGGCCTACTGGACCTCTCCATCCAACCAACATGGCAAGAGGTCAAAACATCTTGGCCTACTGGACCTCTCCATCCAACCAACAAGGCAAGAGGTCAAAACATCTTGGCCTACTGGACCTCTCCATCCAACCAACAAGGCAAGAGGTCAAAACATCTTGACCTGCTGGACCTCTCCATCCAACCAACATGGCAAGAGGTCAAAATACCTTGGCCTACTGGACCTCTCCATCCAGTTGACATGGCAAGAGGTCAAAACATCTTGGCCTACTGGACCTCTCCATCCAAACAACATGGCAAGAGGTCAAAACACCTTGACCTGCTGGACCTCTCCATCCAACCAACATGGTAAGAGGTCAAAGCTTTAGGTCTGAAGTCTATAACTCAAACAAAGCTCCCTAGATCTTAAATGGTGAATTCTATCCAAATATCTTGGGTTAACTGGCAATTCTTAAATTAACGTATCTTGACCCCTCCATTCAATCAACATGGCAAGAGGTCAAATCACCCTCACTTGCTGCACCTCTCCATCCAGTTGACATGGCAAGAGGTCAAAACACCTTGGCCTACTGGACCTCTCCATCCAACCAACATGGCAAGAGGTCAAAGCTTTAGGTCTGAAGTCTATAACTCAAGACAAAGTTCCCCAAGATCTTGAATGGTGACTAAGACCCTTCTACCTCCTACCTCCTCCACCCTACATTTTCACACTTGCCTCCCCATCTTCCTCTATCCTTTCACCCTTACTATCTTTGTGGTTGCACTTACACTAAGTTCCCTTCAATTCCCCAAACTCAGACCGAAATGTGCAACTTTGGATATCTAAATTATATGCTGGTTGGGTCTTACTCATTTATTTATTTATTTTTGAAAGCCGGTGGTGTGTGAACACACTCCAAAAACTCCACCCGGTGTAAAAAAAAAGTGCACATAAAGAGTGATACACAAAACGTGCAACTGGTGTACTATGCTCCTCCAGAAAAAAGACCTTACCCTGATCCCCCGGGGCGTTAGGCTCCAGATGGGGACTGAGGTACTCACTATGGCCCTGTCTGGCCAAAAACCAGATGGACCCCGTCCTCTGGAGGGTCTGCCGAAACAGACCCACCCAAGTACTAGGTGGGGCTCCCACAAATGGAGAACCCATGAGAGAGGGCAAACCAAGCCAGAAGGCCATGTTCACCCCCTCCCAAGATTTTCAGGGCAAGCCCGAGGACCTAGACCCTACCAGTCGCATGGTAACAAATGTGTATGAATCAAACAAAAAAGTACAAAAAAGTGACAAACACGGGGTAATAAATAAAAGAAGTGGGGAAGAAGGAAGTGGCGGATAAGTGAAGGTGACCATTGTGCAATACAATAACCGGCCCTTCGGCCAGGAATAAAAAATTCCTCTGGTCATAGCCAAAAGGCCCGGCCCAAGAGGCAGGGGGGAAAAAAGTGTGTGTGGTGCAGTGACCAAAGTGCCCATAAAACTCAAAGTGACACCCATATTCACAGTGAGTATTATGGCACCCACGGACTGCCACTCCAGGGGCACATACACCACAGGCTTCTTTCAAAACCCCAGCCAGACCAGTGCAGCCCCGTCCCACCAGGAAGGCATCAGATCCCTGAAAGCTTATGGAGAGCCCCGGTCTAAAGGCTCCACCACCGCTCCCATTGCTCCCACCTAATTACATTCGGGAAACCCTAACCAAACCCCCAATAACACTGGAAGGGGGCCGGTGTTCTGTCCCGAAAGACTGTAAGGGACAGGAACCACACCAATCTAGGCCAGGGACCCGACGCTTCAGGCAGACCCAGCGTTTCTCCATCCCCATCAGGAGGTAACCCTTCCAGCTTTCTCAGGGGGAACCTACTGCCAACCCTCAGTGATCCTTCGAGCAGCCTGTGTTCGGCTCCCACCGATACGAACCTTCCAGGTTACCATTACGCCAAGTGGATTTGCATACCCACCTCTGTGGATCAGGGGCAATAACCCAGCGCCACCACTTGGTAACTGATAAGAACAGACACTTCACTCGATCTTAGCCAAAAGGCCGAGGAGTCTTACTCATAGGAGACCTGAAATTCCATTGAACCCACATTTACCTCCCTCTGATTGGAACTTGTTTTTGGTTCCTGATATTCAAGTTTGTTATCAAATTTTTTTGGACATCTATCCGCATCCCACCTCCAGCCCCCCCAGACCGGACTTTGCTGCCTCCGAGAGACCATCATAACCACAGGGCGGGGTTTCTGGCCCCCCTCCCTGAGCTTGTTTGTCTTGTCCACCTCCCCTTGTATTTCTTCCATTGTTCTATGTGAATCTCTGGACTAGATCTTTTATAGCTATTTTGCATTGCTTTGAATATAGTTGTAGCGTTACCCCCCCCCCCCCCCGGGGGGGGGGGCTGATTTTACCGATTTTTTTTTTTTTGGTCTTTTGCTTCCAAAAGGTAGAGGAGCCCAGATCTCTCTTTAGAGAGGACCTGTCATCCCTCATGTCTATTAATTATTATTATCATTATTATTAGGGAAGTTTACATTCCTTGCAATAAGAACAAAAGTAATATAAAAAAAAAAGGGACAATGTGAAAAAAAAAAAAAAAAAAAAAAATATATTATTTAAAGTTGTTCGCACCACACGTGAGGTGTCACTGCGGTCGTCAGAGCGAGAGCAATAATTCTAGAACTAGACCTCCTCTGTGACTCTAAACTGGTAACCTGTGATTTTTTTTTTTTTTAAGTTTCACCTATGGAGATTTTTAGGTACTATTGTTTGCCGCCATTCCACGAGCGTGCGCAAATTTAAAGCGTGTCGTGTTGGGTATCTATTTAGTCGGCGTAACATCATCTTTTATATTTTACCAAAAAACTGAGTTATATTTGTGTTTTTTTTACATTTAAACTCATTAAAGTCTATTTTAACCCCAAAAAATTGCACAAATACTGTGTAACATAAAAAATTGTAACGATCGCCATTTTATTTTCTAGGGTCTCTGCTAAATATATATATATATATATATATATATATATATATTTCACTGACTGTGTGTGCATCTCACCTACTACTTATACTAATATATATAATAAGTAATTTTCTAGCGTGATGACATCACAGTGCTAGCTCCGCCCGATGTGTTTATCCGAATCAGACGTCCTCTTGGATTGGAGACTTAACCCAGCGCAAGGTATTTTTTGGTTATACACTTCAGAACTGGATGGGATTTCGGACGTGGGTTACTCTAAAATGCTCTGGTTGGTGAACAGAGGACAGTCTTTTTAGTAGTAGTAGGTAAGAGTGAACCCTCTGAAGCCCTACAGTTGAAGAACATGGGTCAAATCTTTGGGGGGGGCAGCTGCCCCGGAGCGCAGTGAAGTAAGAGGGTAAAGAATGGAGATGGTGGTACACCCAATCTATGGCATGTATTAACAGTGGGGGAGGGTTCTGGATCCTTGCCCTGGGAGTTGGATGACCCTGTCCCGGTACTGTCCAGCGCAGTGTCCAGCACGGTCTCAAGGATCAGGTCAAGGCCATTACTCCCGGGACCCCAGGATAGCCACCCTCTTCCACTTGGTTCTGTAGTTATTTCTAAGCATGACCGCTCTAGCCTGTTCCCTGGCCTCCTAGAGCAGTTGTTCAGTCCAAGGGCTACACCTCTGAAACCCTCCTGAGCTCTCCAGTGCCTCAGACTATTTATCCTCATTCCAGCCCCCTACTGGACACTTCTTCCCCTGCCTGCCTTTCCCTGGCCCCACCCCTTTTATACATTGGTTTTCATTTGTTTCATGCCAGCTCAGCATCACATGTGGGTGTTACCTGGGATGGTCTTTATGCAAATGCAGCCTGCATTGTAACTAGGGATGGGCCCGATTTTTTGGAGTCGAACGTAAAGTTGACTCGAACATTGGGTGTTCATTTGTTCCTAGAACAACCGAATATATGGGGCGCTCGCGGGAAGGTCGTCTGCCGCGATGCACCCCATAATGCACCCATAATGCACTGTGAGATTGCAGTGCATTGAAGCTTGGTGATTGGCCAAAGCATGCACCTGACCTGTATGCTTTGACCAATCAATTCATTTTTTCAGGCGGCATTATTGACGGAGGATTTACATCATGGGACATTTTTTTTTTAATATAAATAAAGGATTTGTCAGGGCCTGGTATGGACTATCTATATCTGTATTGCCGGGACCCGACAATTCATTGTAGCTGCGAGTAGTTTTAAATTACATTTTTTCCTTTAGAAATGTCATTTTGCTCTCGGACAGTTCTAAACACAGGAAACATGCGCCCCTTTACAGGCATACTATAGACACCCCCCAGGTACGAAATTTAAAGGAATATTTCACTTTTATTGTTTCACTTTAACCACTTGCCGACCGCTGTCGGCATATATACGTCGGCAGAATGACACGGCTGGGCAAAAGTAACATACCCGTACATTACTTTGAAATTTCCACCGTGTGCACACGCCTGCCGCGAGCTCTGTGACTGTGCCCACGGGTAGGGTTGCCACCTGTCCAGGATTCACCCGGACAGTTCGGGTTTTGAATCATGTGTCAGGGTTTCAGTCCACCTGAAACCCGGACACATTATTCCGACCAGGCTGTGGCTCCCCAAGTGACTGAGATAGTCATACACAAATCTGTTGCTGCTGTGGGCGGCTGTTTGGGGGCAGGTTTGGCATCACTGAAGGGTGGGGTGATGATGTCAGCAAGGGCAATTTGGCCACACCCACTGGCATTCTCTGTGCGCTACATTACTACTATCTTTAGGGCACCCAAATGTGTCCCATGTCTTTTATAATCCTATAGTCTTTACTGCAAGGGAAAATAAAAAAATTGCCCTGTGTTCGGGTTTGGCTTGAAGAAAAGGTGGTAACCCTACCCACGGGACCCACAGACTCGATTGCCACGTGGACACCCGCGATGGTGTCACGGAGCTCAAGAATGGGGAGATGCCAATGTAAACAGCATCTCCCCGTTCTGCCTAATGACAGGATACCGATCGTCAGCTCCCTGTTATCGGGAGCAGCGATCAGTGTCCACGTCACACAAGCCCATCCCCCAGACAGTTAGAAACACTCCCCTTGGACACACGTAACCCCTCCCCCTAGTGGTAAACCCCTTCACTGCCAGTGACATTTGTACAGTAATCAGTGCATTTATATAGCACTGATTGCTGTATAAATGACAATGGTCCCAAAAATGTGTCAAAAATGTCCGATGTGTCCGCCACAATGTCGCAGTCACGATAAAAATCACTGATCGCCGCCATTACTAGTAAAAAAAAAATGCCATAAAACTATCCCTTATTTTGTAAACGCTATAACTTTTGCGAAAACCAATCAATATACGCTTATTGTGATTTTTTTTTTTACCAAAAATATGTAGAAGAATACGTATCGGCCTAAACTGAGGGAAAAAATTTATTTTTTTATAAATTTTTGGGGGATATTTATTATAGCAAAAAGTAAAAAATAATGCGTTTTTTTTTTCAAAATCGTCGCTATTTTTTTGTTTATAGCGCAAAAAATAAAAACTGCAGAAGTGATCAAATACCACCCAAATAAAATCTCTATTTGTGAGAAAAAAAAGGACGTTGGTTAAAGCAACGCAGTGCCGAATCGCAAAAAGTGCTCTGGTCAGGAAGGGGGTAAAATCGTCCGGGGCTGAATCGGTTAATAAAGGTTTTGTCAGGGCCTGGTATGGACTGGGGGGGGAGGACCCCATGCCGTTTTGTTTTGTTTTTTTTCACATCTATATTGCCGGGATCTGACAATACAATACAGCCGTGAGCAAGTTTAAATGACATTTTTTCCTTTAGAAATGTCATTTTGCTGTGGTATTGTTCTAAACACGGGAAAGTTGAGTCCCTTTACAGGCACACTATAGGCACCGTATTTAGAGGAATATTTCACTTTTTTTTTTCACTTTAAGCATTATTAGAATCACTGCTCCCGAAAAAAAACCTCAGTTTTTACAACTTTATTTTTGCATTGATCCATGTCCCCTGGGGCAGGACCCGGGTCCCCAAACCCTTTTTTAGGACAATAACTTGAATATTAACCATTAAAATTTGCACTTTTGATTTTTCACGCTGGGGCCCCCGTAGACTTTAACGGTGTCCGCGCGTTCGCTAGAACATTTTGCCCGTTCCAGGTGTTCTGGTGTGCGAACCGAACCAAAGGGGGGGTGTTCGGCCAGACCCTAATAGTAACACCCTCCAGACTTTAATATCCAGCGGGGGCATTTCGATATTTGCATAACTCCCCCCCCCAAGGGCCGGTCCACTGCTTGCATCAGGACCGAGCGGAGTACTGAGGCAGGGTGTTGGGATGTGTTCAGGAAGCTCTGTACAGCCCCCTATTGGCCCCGCCCATCAGCCACGGTCTGCCCCGCGTTGCATAGAGAAGCTCAGAGAGCCAATAAATGATGTCAGCGAGTATAAAATAAGGCATTGCATGGACGGCAGAAATGCTTTATTTGAAGAAGGCAGTGCTGAATGGCAAAAAGTGCTCTGGCCAGGACGGGGGTAAAATCTTCTGGGGCTGAAGCGGTTAATAAAGGGGCCCATGCTGGTTTTTTTTTTTTCTTTTTTTTTTCCCCATCTATATTGCCGGGATCTGACAATACATTATAGTCACCAAGTTTAAATGACATTTTTCCTTTAGAAATGTCATTTTTCTGTGGTATTGTTCTAAACACAGGAAACATGCGCCCCTTTACAGGCATACTATAGATACCCCCCCAGGGGGAGGGGAGGGGGGGAGGCAATGTATAAGCAGATTAAAGTTCAGCTCTAGCCATGGATACAGGTAGGATTATATCGTATAATGAGGTTCAGCTTCCCTTTCTCCAAGAAACGACGCATCATAAAGGGTAAAATACTCGGAAGTCCGCCTGGCCTAGGCACCTCTCTCCAGAATTCCCAACCTGCTCGTTAGTCCCCATGGTGGTGGAAACCTCGCGGGGGGGATTCTGTCCCATTCACGGGAAGTGAGTTTCCGCGTGGTGGAGGATGGTTTCTCCTATAAGGAGGTAACAAAGTTGGGTATCTTGGCCTTGGACTCACCAGTGTCCATCAGTGCAGCTTAACCAGTGCTCATCAATGCAGCCTCATCAGTACCCATCAGTGCAGCTTCCACAGTGCCCATCAGTGTAGCTTCATCAGTGCCCATCAGTGCAGTTTCATCAGTGCAGCTTCAACAGTGCCCATCAGTGCAACCTCAACAGTGCCCATCAGTATAGCTTCAACAGTGCCCATCAGTGCAGCTTCACCAGTACCCATCAGTGCAGCTTCACCAGTGCCCATCAGTGTAGCTTCAACAGTGCCCACCAGTGCAGCTTCTCCAGTGCCCATCAGTGCAGCTTCATCAGTGCCCATCAATGAAACCTCACCAGTGTCCATCAGTGCAGCTTAACCAGTGCCCATCAATGCAGTTTCATCAGTGCAGCTTCAACAGTGCCCATCAATGCAGCCTCATTAGTGCCCATCAATGCAGCTTCACCAGTGCCTATCAGTGCAACCTCACCAGTGCCCATCAGTGCAGCTTCACCAGTGCCAATCAATGAAACCTCACCAGTGCCCATCAATTTAGCCTCACCAGTGTCCATTAATGCAGCCACACCAGTTCCCATCAGTACATCTTCAACAGTGCCCATCAGTGCAGCCTCATCAGTGCCCATCAATGCAGCCTCATCAGTGCCCATCAGTGCAGCTTCATCAGTGCAGCTTTAACAGTGCCCATCAGTGCAGCCTCACCAGTGTCCATCAGTGCAGCTTCAACAGTGTCCATCAATGCAGTCTCAACAGTTCCCATCAGTACATCTTCAACAGGGCCCATCAGTGCAGCCTCATCAGTGCCCATCAATGCAGCCTCATCAGTGCCCATCAGTGCAGCTTCATCAGTGCAGCTTTAACAGTGCCCATCAGTGCAGCCTCACCAGTGTCCATCAGTGCAGCTTCATCAGTGCCCATCAATGCAGTCTCAACAGTTCCCATCAGTACATTTTCAACAGGGCCCATCAGTGCAGCCCCACCAGTGCCCATCAAACAGCCCCACCAATGCCCATCAGTGCAGCTTCACCAGTGCCCATCAATGCAGCCTCATCAGTGCCCATCAGTGCAGCTTCATCAGTGCAGCTTTAACAGTGCCCATCAGTGCAGCCTCACCAGTGTCCATCAGTGCAGCTTCAACAGTGTCCATCAATGCAGCTTCACTAGTGCCCATCAGTGCAGCTTCACTAGTGCCCATCAGTGCAGCTTCACCAGTGCCCAACAATGCAGCCTCACAAGTTCCCATCAATGCAGCCTCACCAGTGCCCACACAGGTGGTGAGGAGGCACTGCCTGTCTATTGCCTCTGTGTGGATTTCTTTTCAGAGGCGTGGCAGTCTTTTTCAATCGGGGGGGGGGGGGGGGGCATTAGTGTAATTGTCAGGGGAGGAGGTGATGTTTAAACTTACTAACCAATTTTCCAGCCTCCAGTGTGCTCTGATTGACCAGCCTGTCCTGCACTCCTTAGTAAGATAGCGTGTCTGTGGGTGCATCAGGGGGTGGAGTCTAGACACAGTGGGTGGGGCACAACAGAGATTGGATAGATCATAAGGGGCGGGGCAAAATCATTGGCCTTTTCAGCCAACTGCGTTCCCTCCGAAAAGAGACAAAAAAAAACGAAATAGGAACCGGTGCGATTCCAGCGCCGCTTCACGCATCGCATCTCTCAGTTCATTCACAGCGCCCTCTGCGGGTGTCAGTACATTGTTAGTGCCGCCCGCCCCTCCCCCCGATCAGATCGCAGTGTGAAATGTGAACTCGCACAGGAATCGCATTGCGGAGAACACCCGATGCGATCCGATTCCAGAGCGGGAAAAAAACAAGTCCCGGCACCTTTTTTCTGTGCCAATCCAATGCGAGTTCAGCCATAGAAGTGAGAACTCGCCTCTCGCAGACATGGCATGTGATCGGCTCCGCAGGTGTGGGTAGGAATCGCATGCGGTGTCTGGGATCGCACCGGTGTGAACCTGGGCTGGAGCAGAGAAGGAGAGCCCAGTTCACCCCCCAGAGAGGACACAGAGGGATCACAGAGGGATCATTACTAGGCAGTCTCCATTCAGATAACAGGGAGATGGGAGGAACACAGTGGGAAAGCTGGAGCACAGATAAGCTCTCACTCCCAACTGTCCCGGATTTCAAGGGACTGTCCCGGATTTTTAGGGGACTGTCCCGGATTTT